>NW_007377770.1:0-28621 GCF_000475195.1 Diaphorina citri
ACATAGGAAGCAGTAGGCAGCGATCGCACAGCTTGCGACCCGGCAGCTAGGATCGGAACGCCACCTTTACATCCTAAGCCAACGATACCCCGATAGGTATAAGTGTTTTTTGAGCCCTATCAAGGTGTGTCCAAATATAGTCGACTGGCCGTCGATCGACGCGCGACGAGGTGAATTTATGTTGTCGAGGCAGTATGGACAGTTGTTGATCAATGTCGATCTACGGCCGGTCGACCATGTGTGGACTGTGGACACATCACCTTTAGAACTTGAGAGCCAAAGATAAAGGTGTTATTTGAAAGAGCTCCGGCTACGGTATAATTATAATGAAGTTCTCCATTCTTGAAATTCTGCATTGTAAGCGCTAGGTCGCGGGAAATGGGTATTCCCGCCCTAGGCGGTTTTTATCCTAAAGCTCTTTAAAAAAAAACTGCAAATAAAAAAAAAAGAGATTTTTTGCAGCACAGTTCTAGCGCAAAAATTCGGTCGAATTTTTCTGCACTTGAGGGTAGTTTAAATACTATAGCTCGATACTCCTATGATATACTCCTTGCTACTCGCTATGATATTTCTATCACACCTCTTTAAAAAAATAAGTTTTTCTAGTTCTATAATTCTATTCCTGCTGCGATAGAGTCATCATCTATCTTGGTCTGAAGATGATGTCCTGAGTGACATCGAAAGCTCACCAATTTAAAACCTTTTTAATCGAATTTTTCTAATTCTTTATTTTATTTTTTCACTTATTCATCTATTTCCCCCCCCACCAGGTAACATCGAGTACACATGTCCTGCGTCGAACGACTGTGAAATCAACAAGCGCCGTCGTAAGGCGTGCCAGGCCTGTCGGTTTCAGAAGTGCCTGCGTAAGGGCATGCTCAAGGAGGGAGTGCGATTGGACAGGGTGAGAGGGGGACGGCAGAAATATCGACGCAATCCCGACCTCCTGTCCCAACAGTGGCCGCCCAACAAGTCTATACCCTCGCTAGAAGGTGAGATATTGAATCTTATAAGGGTAGGTTTTCACCTTGAAAAATAAAAAATAAAAATAAATAAAGAAATGGGATTTTTTCTTTTTCTTCTTCGACTTTTAGATCTGGAAAGAAATACCGAAATATCGGTAATTCTTTTAAAAAGTTGAACTTTGACTTCACGATATTACCCTGCCAATTGCGGTATGATTTTAAAAAAGTAATAATGATGATGTTGAACTTTTGAGTGGAAGGTAACCACAAATGCGTTCTCTACCACCTAACCCTTAGGCTAAAAACAGAGTGAAGCGGAGAGCATCGAGCACGTAGAGCATTACTATGTTTTCAAGTTCTCCACATAAGTGAGGATGAAATTCCATTTCGCCCATCCGAATACTTACACGCTCAACGCTGCTTCACTCAACTTGAATCCCAAGACAATGGGATTCAGTACTTGCACAGTGTTGAATGGTAGAGATTGCCCTAGGCAATAATTTCGCCCTAGGTAATTGTCCTAGTCCTTGGCAGTAATTTCTTGTATTTGTGTACTTTCATTAGACTCGCTTTATCGTGGACACTCGTTGCTATGTTGAAAGCCCAGAAGAGGTTAGGTTGTAGAACAGCCGCGGTAGACAGTAATAGTACACAGAAAAACGTATTTGTGTACATTGGATAAAAATAAATAAAGAGTCAAATTGCTTATACTGTGTGAACTTTGGTGTGTCCCACAGAGAACAAAATGCTGGAAGCTCTCCTACTGTGTGAACCAGAAATGTTGACGGTCCGATCCGAAACCCCCCAGTCAGATCCTACATTGCAGACGATCAACTCTCTGAGCGACCTGTATGATAGGGAGCTAGTGTGTATTATAGGCTGGGCCAAGCAAATACCAGGTAATTAATGAACGAATGCAATTCCTTTGTGTTATTAGGTCACACTTTTTGGTGCTCACTGCAGCATTGTAGGATTTTCCAAAGATCTCAATAATCCTAATATCCAATGTTTACCTACCATACTGACACCGTTTGCTATGCTCATTTATATTACAATTATTATTACACACTCATTTTCATCACGAAGCTGAGTGGGTCCCGCAACAGCCAGTCACGACATCAATCATTATTGCATGATACAAATTTCTTGACCCCGCCGGGAATCGAACCCGGGACTCCCGCGTGCAAGACGAGCGCAGTCTCTTTCTCTTTAACTCATCTTTTTTTTTACATTTTCGATGTGTTTTGGATTTTATTTTCCAAGTCCAATTTTTTTCCCGGAATGTAATAGACCCTAATAATATAATACGAGAATCGATTTGGTTTGGGTCGCGTCCTGCTGGCTTTTCCGGCCCCATTTGGGTAAAGTTAACGGGTAGCTTGTCATATCGCCGAATGAGGGATAAAACCCATGTCGATAAAAACTTTATTGAAGCTACATAATATTCCTGATTCCCAGTAATTTTTAATAGGATCATTTTTTCTAAGCACGTGTCTAACTTTATCAAAATGTGCGGTAGGATGAGAAAGAATCAAAGGAATTAGTAAAACTTAAAAGGTAATTTTTATCACCTTTTTTTTTATATTATTATCTAACATCGGCCACACTTTTTCTCTTCTTTTTCCCACAGTCATCATTTTCACTATCAACTCCTTCCTTATTGGTTTGGGTTTCAGGCTTCACGGATCTCTCGTTGAATGATCAGATGCGACTGTTGCAGTCAACGTGGGCAGAAATCCTCACCCTGACCATCGCCTACAGATCTCTGCCGCACTGTGCCGGCAAGATACGCTTTGCTTCGGACCTTGTGCTGGATGAACGACAGGCGAGGGAGTGTGGCTTCTCGGAGATCTATCAACAGGTGAAACACTCAGGATCGCTAGTAGATAGAATCGGGATTCTAAGTGGATAGAATTGGTAATTTTTAGCGTATAGAAATGTGTCTTAGCGGATAGAATCGGGCTTCAATCGTTCAAGCTCCTATCTAAAAATTAAAAATCTAAGGCCTCGTAGTATTCTCTGGGTAGTAACCTGTTGAAGTTGAAATATTAATTTCAATCAAGACATTTTTACTTTTTTTATATGGCTTCATTTAATGTGGCAGGATTTTCCAAAAGGAGCTCTTCCATTCAACCACAGATTCTGACGTCTTATGTTCTGCATGTAGATGACTTGGTCATGTGTCATTTGTCTTACACTTGGTATGCTTTATTTTCACTGGATTTCCCTTGCTAAAGAAATAGCAAAAGTTGAGTGCGAAGGGCATCCACTCGTAAAATTTGTGGCCAAAACCAAATGTCAGCCCAAAGTAATCACCCTAGTTAGGGCTGATTGAGAGGCTGACGAAAAACGCCGACCGCGTCTGTACACGTCAAAAGGCAAAAAGAAGTAGAAGATTTTTTTAATCGATTTATCTCGGGATCTAGAAGTCGTAGAAGGAAAAGAAAAATTCCCTAGTTCCTCATTTTTCCTGTTCTTTGACTTGGAAACCTCACCTAAATAAGCGCATCTGTTGTATTATTCCTATTGTAAATGTTCTTGTTGTTTGTTCTCCGCAGTGTACTCAGGTTATCGACAGACTGGAGCATGTGGCAGTGAGTAAAGAAGAGTACTACTTTGGCCTCGTACTATTCTGGTAGTAACCTGTTGAAGTTGAAATATCAATTTTCAATCAAGACATTTTTACTTTTTTTATATGGCTTTATTTATGTGGCAGGATTTTCCAAAAGGAGCTCTTCCATCCAATCACAGATTCTGACGTCTTATGTTCTGCATGTGGATGACTTGGTCATGTGTCATTTGTCTTACACTTGGTATGCTTTATTTTCACAGGTGAAATACATGGACGATCCCTATGTGGAAATATCACAGCAGAGTCCCGGCAGTCCAGATAGGCAATATTGTTCCAGCACCACCCAATCCTTAGGCGAGTCCCTGTTACATCTTGAGGTGAGATTCTGTTACATCTTGAGGTGAGCCCGTTCCCATGTGTCATGAGTTTCATCCGATTTTTTTCCGAATGTCCTGTAGGCAATGTAATATGTTCCCATTACACACGATTTTTTTTCGAACGAGAAGTGGGAACGGGCCTTTAGCCCGGGACTAAATTCTCCTATGACAGGAAAATTTAGTATTGGAAAACACATCACATGCCTTCAGGCACACTCCATTTGTCAAGGGTCTACGTTTTCCTTGCCCTTGGGATCAATTTAATTTGAAGAAACCATTTACTGATGAAAATTTGTAATGAAACAACAAGCAGCGTCATTTAGAGGAGAACATTTGTACAGGTTTTTAGTCCGTCCTTCCTTTATTATTACAATAGTAATAAAAAGGTATAAGGGACGGACTATTGTATTCGCTTCGGTGTCTGCCGAATGTCCTGTAGGCAATGTAATATGAGAGTGTTCCCATTACACACGATACGATTTTTTTCCGAACGAGAAGTGGGAACGGGCCTTAAGCCCGGGACTAAATTTTCCTATGACAGGAAAATTTAGTATTGGAAAACACATCACATGCCTTCAGGCACACTCCATTTGTCATGGGTCTAGGTTTTCCTTGCCCTTGGGATCAATTTAATTTGAAGAAACCATTTACTGATGAAAATTTGTAATGAAACAACAAGCAGCGTCATTTAGAGGAGAACATTATTTGTAAAGGTTTTTTTTTTTTTTCTTCAACTTTACTTGACACAAATGTTAAAGCATTTTGTTCTCATTATTAAGGTATGTTCAAATCGACGAGGAAAATCAATGTTGTCGAGGCAGTGTGGACGGTTCAGTCGACATCGATGGCCGATCGACCATGTGTAGTGTGGACACACCCTTGTAATTTGACCACAAGAAAGATAGTAGAATTCCACTGGGGTAAAGGGACTCTTTTGGTTCCATTCGAGCAGTATAAATAAGCACTATTATCTATGATTTAAAAAATGTCAACAGCCTCTGTCAATGGCTTTAAACTTTAAATCTACATACATCTATCATTTTTTACTTTCGAAAAAAGAATATATATAAAAAAATGGTAATATTAATGAACTTTTTTATTTTTATTATTTTCCTCTCATTTAAATATGTTTGGAATTCAAATATTGAGCTGCATGCTGCATTTGAACATTATCTTAGTTGAAAAAAGCCTTTCTCAGATAAATCAGATTTCACCTATAGACCTATACCTCTACCCGTGAGACTTGATTTTTCTCTTTCTCTCTATCCTCTCCCTCTCTCCCTTCCTTCCTCCCTCTCCCCGCCCCTCCTTTCCATTGTCCTGGATACAGCCTATAGGTAGGTACTGTATAACAAAGACAGACAGATAAGTATCTTGGATAACAGATAGACTTGTAAATTTATTCCCAGCTTGTTGATTTATTCAAATAAAATATGATCTCTAACAAGTCAATAGCCTTTTGGCATTTACATAAGGGACAGATTTGTCTTGTCATAATAATGTATTAAGTAAATTATGTTATACAGAGTGTTCGTACAGTCTTACCCAGTCCTGGGTGTCTCAAAAACTGATGAAAATATTGAAAAATGGAGAAATCCCAATCTTTTTAGTTTTTCTCATATGCAACATTTCTCTCATGTGCAACACTTCTCGTGTAACATTTCTCTCACATGCAACGTTTCTCTCTCCCACAGGACGGTATCAAGGAGGAAGAGTTACCGAGGAGATTATGTCTGGTGTGCGGGGATGTGGCCTCAGCGGCTCTTTTCTTTATGATAGGGGTTATGATAAGCTACTAAGTTTGTAGCTTATTGTAAACACCCCTTTGTAGCTTATATTTTTCCTTCCTCATTATTATTTTTTATACCAACCTTTGGTTGGTTTCAAATTTTCTGATAAAAATGAGCTACTCAGAAATGAGTTTGTAGACTCACGTACGCACGCGCCTCAATATCTATGTCTGCAGGGCAACCTTGGCTGTGACCATAATATAGCCCAGCTGTCCAGAATATGTACCTATTAGTACTCTGATACCTTGAGGTGAAAGTTTTGGCAACTATACTTCGCAATACAAATCAACACACTTTTTCAACCAACCATTTAATGGCTTTAAAAAAGTTTGATAGAGGAAGCTGTAGCTGCCCAAGGTCTTATCATCCCGAAAGCGATAAGAGAAGAAAGACAGGATAGGAGAAAGCCAGCCGTTCCGAGAATCTTACCTATCTCTCTAGGATGAAATCCGCCTCAGACGGGAATTAAATCCGCCTTAATCGTTTTGTTATGGTGGGATGACTATGAAGCTAAAGTTAAGCACCATAGGGAGAGGTTTGTACCGGGTGACCTACGTCCTTTTTTAGGGATTTTCACTCTTTCTAAATTCTAACTTAAAATGAATTATTCACAATCAATATGACGATAGATTTCCTATAGTATGGTATGTTCTCTTTACTATTTCAGTCTCATAGCAATCATAGCATGGTCCATGATTCTCGTAGCATGACCCTGACATTGATCATGAATTGTCAAGCTTGAAGGCTGCTCTGAATTTTGAACCGGATCGTAATGAGAACTAGGAGATGAATCGGATATTTGCCTATTTAATTGGGATTTTCTCTAATATCCATGTTAAACGAGGATGTTTGGTAGCTAGGGACGCTAGGGTGAACAATGTGGGGGCATGAGTAGTGTACACTAATTGTAGTGGAGTGTATTAAACCAAAACCATGCCGTGCTAACAAAGAGAAATCACTACAAAGAAATGCTACGCTAGGGTGAACAATGTGGTAGCATGAGTAGTGTACACTAATTGTAGTGGAGTGTATTAAACCAAAACCATGCCGTGCTAACAAAGAGAAATCACTACAAAGAAATGCTGTCTCATTTGAATCTTTGAATGATGAAAACGTCAAAAATAGGAAAAGTCTCACTCTCTATTCCAATGAATAATTAATTGCTCTTTTAATTTTAATACATCAGTCTAGTTTTTTTATTTTTTAAGAGGTTTGACAGAGGGAACTGTAACTGCTATGGTCTTATCGTCACGAAAATCGAAGAGAGAAGGAAGACAGGATAGGAGAAAGCCAGCCGTTCCGAGAACGAACATTATCCCACCAGGATAAAATCCGACCCGGGCGGGAATCGAACCCACGGCCTAGCGCTTACAAGGCAGACGCACTACCAACTAAGCTAACTAGGCTGGTCAGTCTAGTTTGGAGGTAGCGTGTCTGCCTTGTAAGGTCCAAGTCGCGGGTTCGATTCCCGAACGGGGTAAACTTTATACTAAACATATTATCTATTTCGTCCTCCTCTCTTCAATTTCGGGACGATAAATCGCAATTCACTCTGGTAAAACGCGTTTCTTGAAAGTCACTGTACTTTGGCAGTGAGTTTTCCTCTATTCAATCATTCCAATTTGTGTCGCCTGTATGTTGTTCCAGGTATCGATGATGTCCTGTGATGGTGACACATCAGATCTGGGTGGTCTCTCCTACATCAAGAAGGAATGCAACCTGAACAACATCCAATGCTCTCCCTCCAGTCAGCGCCTGTATTCACCCAGCGAGGTAAATATATTCTTCCCCCCTAGAGGGGAATATTCATTCCCTAGAAGGGATGAAAGATTCCTTCGACGGAACCTGTTTCTTTCCCGAGACGAAACTTCTAATGGGGCGACTAAAATCTTGTACAATAAACGGATGGTTTTGGCGTTTAAAGACTTTCAAGCCATTTTAAGGTTTTAATCTTTTGGTTGAAACCTTTGGTCACCATCATCATCATCAACAAGGTCGTTCATGGAAAAAAGTGTTTGTTTAAACAACCTAAAATCTTGTCATCTAAGTCCTATTATCAAGTGAATTGACAAGATATATGTACTATATATGTAGTAGGTAGTAGGTACCTATTTGACCCAAACAAACAAAGGACTTTATACTAAACATATTATCTATTTCGTCCTCCTCTCTTCAATTTCGGGACGATAAATCGCAATTCCCACTAGTGAAACGCGTTTCTTGAAAGTCACTGTACTTTGGCAGTGAGTTTCCCTCTATTCAATCATTCTAATTTGTGTCGCCTGTATGTTGTTCCAGGTATCGATGATGTCCTGTGATGGTGACACATCAGATCTGGGTGGTCTCTCCTACATCAAGAAGGAATGCAACCTGAACAACATCCAATGCTCTCCCTCCAGTCAGCGCCTGTATTCACCCAGCGAGGTAAATATATTATTCTTCCCCCCTAGAGAGGAATATTCATTCCCTAGAAGGAATGAAAGATGGTCCCTTCGACGTAACCTGTTTCTTTCCCGAGACGAAACTTCTAATGGGGCGACTAAAATCTTGTACAACAAACGGATGTTTTTGGCGTTTAAAGACTTTCAAGCCATTTTATGGTTTCAATCTTTTGGTTGAAACTTTTGGTCACCATCATCATCAACAAGGTCGTTCATGGAAAAAAGTGTTTGTTTAAACAACCTAAAATTTTGTAATCAAAGTCCTATTATCAAGTGAATTGACACGGTATATGAACTATATGTAGTAGGTACCTATTTGACCCAAACAAACATACAACAACAACAACAACAACAACAACAACAACAGAGATCCCAAGTTGAATAAAACCTTGTAAAAAGATGAACAAAAAGTAGGAAAAAATAAACGGTGCCAAAACTTCATGTTATTCTTGTTAACATATTAAAGATACCTCCACCTATCTAGATAATGATAATGAAATAAAGACATAGAGAGAAAAACTAAAGAATATCAGATTGAAGTCTATCAACCTTGACTTAAATTGTGAGTTTTCATTGAAGAAAGTGAAGAAAACATATATCGTAAAATTCACGTTTTGTGTGAATATGACTAGGTGTGGACATAAGTACATATAGAGAGAAAAACTAAATAATGAAGTCTATCAACCTTGACTTACATTGTGAGTTTTCATTGAAGAAAGTGAAGAAAACATATATCGTAAAATTCACGTTTTGTGTGAATATGACTAGGTGTGGTAATAGGACAGGTGTTGTAGTTGTAAGCCAAGTCCTTGGAAGAATGCTTGAAGATTTTCATGAGGTTTAAGTACTCGAAACAGTAGACAGCTACATGTTTAATGAAATGTTGAATTCACTTTGAAAAGTCCCGCAAAAGAATCAAAGAGCTACAAAGTCAAATGAGCAAATGAGGGTGAAATTTTTTGGACAGATTTTATGAAAATCGGAAAGACTGTTCAAAGATGTTTTTTTTTTTTTTTTTTTTTTTTTTTTTTTTTTTTTTCTCACGGATTGGTGACCATGACCAACCTTTTGGGTAGTCGTGTCCTGCTGGCTTTTCCGGCCCCATTTGGGTGAAGTTAACGGGTAGCTTGTCATGTCGCCGAATGAGGGATAAAACCCATGTCGATAAAAACTTTATTGAAGCTACATATTCCTGATTCCCAGTAATTTTTAATAGGATCATTTTTTCCAAGCACGTGTCTAACTTTATCAAAATGTGCGGTAGGATGAGAAAGAATCAAAGGAATTAGTAAAAGGTAATTTTTATCACCTTTTTTTTATATTATTATCTAACATCGGCCACACTTTTTCTCTTCTTTTTCCCACAGTCATCATTTTCACTATCAACTCCTTCCTTATACAGAGATCTCAAGTTGAATAAAAACTTGGAAAAAGAAAAAAAAGTAGGAAAAAATAAACGGTGCCAAAACTTCATGTTATTCTTGTTAACATATTAAAGATACCTCCACCTATCTAGATAATGATAATGAAATAAAGACATAGAGAGAAAAACTAAAGAATATCAGATTGAAGTCTATCAACCTTGACTTAAATTGTGAGTTTTCATTGAAGAAAGTGAAGAAAACATATATCGTAAAATTCACGTTTTGTGTGAATATGACTAGGTGTGGTAATAGGACAGGTTAGTCTTACCCAGTCCTGGGTGTCTCAAAAACTGATGAAAATATTGAAAAATGGAGAAATCCCAGTATTTTTAGTTTTTCTCATATGCAACATTTCTCTCGTGTGCAACACTTCTCGTGTAACATTTCTCTCACATGCAACGTTTCTCTCTCCTACAGGACGGTATCAAGGAGGAAGAGTTACCGAGGAGATTATGTCTGGTGTGTGGGGATGTGGCCTCAGGGTTCCATTACGGCGTGGCCTCCTGTGAGGCCTGCAAAGCCTTCTTCAAGCGAACCATACAAGGTGAGTGGTGGGAAGACGGACATGTGATGGATCCCAACTCCAAAGATTTTTTTTCTTTCTTTTGTAGCGAGAGCCAGCCTAGTCAGCTTGGTTGGCAGCGCGTCTGCCTTGAAAACGTTAGGCCGCGCGTTCGATTCCCACCCGGGGTGGATTTTATCCTGAACGGATAATGTTCGTTCTCGGAACGGCGATTCTAAGTGGATAGAATTGGTAATTTTTAGCGTATAGAAATGTGTCTTAGCGGATAGAATCGGCTGGGGGACATGACATATAAACAGGGAGTCGACCAGCTTAGTCTGGCTGGGAGACTTTAAACAGGGCGGATACCAGCCAGCCTGGATTTCCCTTGCTAAAGAAATATCAAAAGTTGAGTGCGAAGGGCATCCACTCGTAAAATTTGTAGCCAAAACCAAATGTCAGCCCAAAGCAATCACCCTAGTTAGGGCTGATTGAGAGGCTGACGAAAAACGCCGACCCCGTCTGTACACGTCAAAAGGCAAAGAAAAAGAAGTAGAAGATTTTTTTAATCGATTTATCTCGGGATCTAGAAGTAAAAGAAAAATTCCCTAGTTCCTCATTTTTCCTGTTCTTTGACTTGGAAACCTCATCTAAATAAGCGCATCTGTTGTATTATTCCTATTGGAAATGTTCTTGTTGTTTGTTCTCCGCAGTGTACTCAGGTTATCGACAGACTGGAGCATGTGGCAGTGAGTAAAGAAGAGTACTACTTTCTCAAAGCTCTCGTTCTGGCCAACTCAGATGTCAAACTGGACGAGTTCTCCTCACTCAAGAAGTTTAGAAATAGCATTTTATCTTCACTAGGCGACTGTATCTATGTATTGAGGTAAGTGTCTACAGAGTATACGTATATTGAGTTCCGCTCTATGATTGAGTGAAAAAATGACACCCAGAGCTGTAGTATATTTTACAATAAAATTACAAAACAATACAATACAATGAAAATTCACATTATACTAAAAACTTCTAGTTTTTTTTTTTCTTTTTTTTTTTGTACCTCGCGGTATGCCTTTGCTTTACTTCAATTCACATTCTTTTATTGAGGTAAGTATCTACATAGTATACGTATATTGAGTTCCGCTCTATGATTGAGTGAAAAAAATGACACCCAGAGCTGTATTACAATAAAATTACAAAACAATACAATGAAAATTTACATTATAGGTACTGAAAACTTCTAGGTTTTTTTTTTTTTTTTTTTTTTTTTTTTTTTTTTTTTTTTTTTTTCTGTGGGTAGACGTTGATGCCTATCCAAGAACGGAAAAGTCTGGTTAGAAAATTCTGCTCCGGCCGGAATTCGAACTGACAACTTCCGGGTTGTGAGTCAGTGCTCTTGACCACTCGTCCACAAAGGTGGCACTCTTAATTTTATTTTTCAATGTGTTCTTTTCCAGACCAAACAACTACTTGCTTCACATGCAGGACATCCTCCTCTGCCTGGAAAAGTCTGGTTAGAAAATTCTGCTCCGGCCGGAATTCGAACTCACAACTTCCGGGTTGTGAGTCAGTGCTCCTGACCACTCGTCCACAGAGGTGGCACTCTTAATTTTATTTTTCAATGTGTTCTTTTCCAGACCAAACAACTACTTGCTTCACATGCAGGACATCCTCCTCTGCCTTCCTGTACTCCGACAAGCAGACCAGGTGGTGCGTAGGTTCTGGAGCACCGTACACAAGGACGGCAAGGTCCTCATGAACAAGCTCTTTGTGGAGATGCTCGAGGCTTACTTGAGATAAAGGCCGAACAAACTATACGTAGAAATGCTTGAGATGAAAGCGACAACTGGTGAACAAACAAACTATTCGTAGTAATGCTTGAGACAAAATGTGATGATTTCGAGTCCTAGGTCTTGAGTCCATAAAAGAAGGTAGAAATGCCACTTTAAAAAAAGCCCAAAAAAGCTTTTTTTTAATTACTTTGTTTGTGAACAATTCATGTTTGAGATGAAATCATGTGGGTCATGAACAAACTATTCGTATAAATGCTTAAGATTAAGTGATGATCTTGAATCCTCTTTGACAAAAAAAAAGTAGAAATGCCTCTTAAAATATAGCCCAAAAAGCCATTTTAAATGGCTTGTTCGTGAACAAATTACCCTTTGAAATGCTTGAGATGAAATCATGTGGCTTATGAACAAAGTATTCGTAGAAAAATTATGGTTTTGAATCCTATTTGATTCAAAAAGGTAGCAATGCTTCAAAGCTATTTTAAATGGCTTGCTCATGAACAAATTATTCGTAAAAATGCTCATTTTAGAAGTAGAAATGCTTGAGCCTCATTGGCAAAAGAGAAATGGAGAAAAAAATCAAGAAGGAAAAACGCCTGAAAATACCTACCACAACTCATGAACAAACTATTTATTCTATTTTAAAATGATCTTTTTCCCGTTCAAATGGGATCGATATTAAAATAATGAAATAATCGTGAACAAATTACCCTTAGAAATGCTTGAGATGAAATCATGTGGCTCATGAACAAAGTATTCGTAGAAAAATTATGGTTTTGAGTCCTGTGTGACTCAAAAAGGTAGCAATGCTTCAAAGCTATTTTAAATGGCTTGCTCATTAAAAAATATTTCGTAAAAATGCTTGAGCCTCATTTTGGAAGTAGAAATGTTTGAGCCTCAGTGACGAAGTAGAAATGGAGAAAAAAAAAGGAAGAACACCTGAAAATACTTACCACAACTCATGAACAAACTATTTATTCTATTTTAAAATGATCTTTTTCCCGTTCAAATGGGATCGATATTAAAATCATGAAATAACTAAATGCTTCATTTTGAGGAAATACTGCTTGATATAAAATGATGCTTAGGAAGGAACTATCCATAGAAATGCTCAAATTGTGAAATTGTTCCTTGCCTTATCCCCGTGGGGAGATCTCTTTTCTTTCTCCCTCAGGGATGTCCGGTCCCTTCTTCGTAGTAGAAAGCTGTAAATGTAAAAAATTAGAGGTGTATTTTCCTTTCGGAAACGGAAATCTGAACCAGTGTTCCATTAGAAACTGGACACTAAATCTCGGTGGTTGGAAATGTGTCATCTTGGCTTTCCAATGGTTTAGTACAGGCGCTACCACGCCACCTAGTGGTTGAACTAATTCCTGTATTTTCCTTTTAAAGAGGGGATACGTACGTACTTGATACATAGCATTTGTTGATCGGTCTTCAGAAGCGATTACAAACGTCTACAGGTAAGTATTTGAGTGACCTATAAGCGGACAAAAATCCTAGATTTTCGGCCATTATTTCCTATGGAAGTGCGGAAATCTAGGGATATTTTCAAAAAATTCCCGCGCATAGCTGATAAGGCAACACGTCATTTCTTCCAATATTTCCTATGGAAGTGCGGAAATCTAGGGATATTTTCAAAAAATTCCCGCGCATAGCTGATAAGGCAACACGTCATTTCTTCCAACATGGCTGCATCGATCAACCAATCAAAATGCTCGAAAGTCAGCTGATTTCTATCATTTCTTCAAATTTTTGTTTACCTTCAAAAATTTTTAGATTTTAGAATTTAGAACTCACTCACTCAGAAGTGTTTTCGTTTTTATGGAGTTTGGTGTTTTGCTCTTTTACTGGAGAAATTTTAAATTAATTCAAAATGCATTTCATTCAATTTTATTAGTACTTGTCTACTATGTTTAATTTTGGATCTCAGAACTCAGAAGTGTTTTCGTTTTTATGAAGTTTGGAGTTTTGCTCTTTTACTGGAGAAATTTTAAATTAATTCAAAATGCATTTCATTCAATTTTATTAGTACTTGTCTACTATGTTTAATTTTGGTTCTCTATTTACTTTCATTTTTGTAACTGTCGTAGTATTCTTCCTATGTGTGGTGTACAGCCATGGACAAACCACCGAAGAAACCAAAAGCTTACCGTTTTGTGGAGATCCAAAACCTCCAGACAAGGAAAAAAGGTAGGCAGTTTATCTAAATGAGACGCAGTAATAATTGAGAGTACATTAACAGCTTGTAGATCCACTCTTTCTCATTGAATTCTTTAAATTTGTATGGCTTTTTTTTTGCTTTCCAATGCCAAAGCTCTAACAGGCCTTTGGAAAAAGCAACAAGTTGGATTTTGGTTGGCTACAACTTGTGCAAGCACTCCTGCAAGAAGGCAATGAAAATCAGGGCTCTTCATAGATTTTGAGCTTTCAAATAGGTATACATAGATAAGGATAAAATAATCAAGTTTCAGTGTCACAACCTAAGTTCTAGATATTTCTAGTTCATACATCTGTCTGCCTAACAGATAGGTTTGTATGACCTACACATATTTTGTATCTAATCAGTATGCTGAGGCAGGAATGTATGTAAATTAGCAACTGATGTTCTTCTGACATAGCTTAACAACAAGACAAGTTTAGGTATTCAACACTAAAATATTGAAATTGCAAATTCTGATGTAGGTAATCAAATTATTAAGCTGGAGTCTGATATTTGATTTATTAATTAGTGGAGCTTTAAACAAATAAACATATTATATCTATGAACTTAATCTGTACAGGAGCAATTTTTGAGAAATTACCTACCAGTGAGTGGGTAGGGATTTGTATAGGAGACTCTTGTCACACACCAGTGTTGCACACTATCCCTGTAGAGACCAGAAACTACTTCTTTAGAAATGGTTCCTCCAGGCCTGCATGCAACTCCAGACTTTACCAGTTCCCTGTGGGACAGCATGTGATGCTTTAGTGTGACAGATACTTCAATGCATGTTAGTGCTAGGGAAATGTTGGTATCACACTCTAGTGTCACATGTCCTACTCATATGTTGAACACTTTGGAACTATACCTATCTTGGCTACACAAGAGAGTAGACTAGTGTCTGGCTGTGGGACTATAAACAGGGAGGAGAACAGCTAACCCTAACCAGCCTAGCTAGCTGGCAGCTCTTTAAAGGGTTTTCTCTGCTTTTAAAGAACAAGCAAGCACAAGTCCTCACAATGGTTGACTGTGGTTCAGGACAAGCCTATTAAACATGGCTAGAGACCATCACCCCAATGTATGGCAGATACAAAAAGATATCTTCTCTTTAATCTGCCATCACCATTTGGCAAAGGCTAAACCCACTACAACAACAACAACAACAACAACAACACAATTACCTACACATACCTTTTTATTTTACCTCAACACATTTTCTTATTTCAGCCTGGTGTTTGTGAGTACACTTGACGGATATGTATCTGCTCTAAACTTACTTGATGGTGGCTCAGAATCCTGGAGTGAAGAAACCAAAAGCCTACCGTTTTGTGGAGATCCAAAACCTCCAGACAAGGAAAAAAGGTACCTAGGCAGTTTATCTAAATGAGACGCAGTAATAATTGAGAGTAAATTAACAGCTTGTAGATCCACTCTTTCTCATTGAATTCTTTAAATTTGTATGGCTTTTTTTTGCTTTCCAATGCCAAAGCTCTAACAGGCCTTTGGAAAAAGCAACAAGTTGGATTTTGGTTGGCTACAACTTGTGCAAGCACTCCTGCAAGAAGGCAACGAAAATCAGGGCTCTTCATAGATTTTGAGCTTTCAAATAGGTATACATAGCTAGATAGGGATAAAATAATCAAGTTTCAAATTCAAAGTGTCACAAACTAAGTTCTAGATATTTCTAGTTCATACATCTGCCTGCCTAACAGATAGGTTTGTATGACCTACACATATTTTGTATCTAATCAGTATGCTGAGGCAGGAATGTATGTAAACAGCAACTGATGTTCTTCTGACATAGCTAAACAACAAGACAGGTTTAGGTATACAACACTAAAATATTGAAATTGCAAATTCTGATGTAGGTAATCAAATTATCAAGCTGGAGTCTGATATTTGATTTATTAAGTAGTGGAAAAAATACAAATTAGCCTATTTGATGAGCGACAGTTTAGACACGACAGCCCGTTTTAACTAACGGGATTTAACCATTTAACTCGTATCTGTCGCCTAGCGCTTGTAGTTTTCATATTGTAGACTTTAACCTTTATCTTGGGACTGTATGGATACCTTCAAAGTACGACACATAAATAGCGTCTGTGGACGAACCGTTTTTACAGCTCTAGTTTTATCTCGCCCGTTTTATAATGGTATAGACACCAACATTTTTGACATAACTATTTTTATTATTTATTAATTTTATTCAAAGCATACACACCTCGAATACTCCTAGCTTGTCTTTATAAAAGACGAATCGCAAAATAAGTTATTATTGTAAAAGGTTTATTTATTTATTCATTTTTATACCTGTAATATTATGTTATTTTCTTATTGGTAAGATACCTACCTACCCGATAAAAAACGAAGAAATGTACATAGTTTTTTTCTTCGGATAAATTGTACTTGCTTCGAGCTTTTTCATACGTAACGTCGAGTAACCTGTAAATTCTGCGCTCAACGAGTGATATTTTTGCAATTCACAATTTTTGAGAAATTACCTACCAGTGAGCTGGCAGGGATTTGTATAGGAGACTCTTGTCACACACCAGTGTTGCACACTATCCCTGTAGAGACCAGAAACTACTTTTTTAGAAATGGTTCCTCCAGGCCTGCATGCAACTCCAGAGTTTACCAGTTCCCTGTGGGACAGCATGTGATGCTTTAGTGTGACACATACTTTCATCTTCTTTCAAAAATGGGGGGCATGCTCCAGCAATGCATGTTAGTGCTAGGGAAATGTTGGTATCACACTCTAGTGTCACATGTCCTACTCATGTGTTGAACACATTGGAACTATACATACCTTGGCTACACAAGAGAGTAGACTAGTGTCTGGCTTTGGGACTATAAACAGGGAGAACAGCTAACCCTAACCAGCCTAGCTAGCTGGCAGCTCTTTAAAGGGTTCTCTCTGCTTTTAAAGAATAAGCAAGCACAAGTCCTCGCAATGGTTGACTGTGGTTCAGGACGAACCTATTAAACATGGCTAGAGACCATCACCCCAATGTATGGCAGATACAAAAAGATATCTCCTCTTTAATCTGCCATCACCATTTGGCAAAGGCTAAAGCCACTACTACAACAACAACAACAACAATAACACCAACACAATTACCTACACGTACCTTTTTATTTTAACATAACACATTTCTTATTTCAGCCTGGTGTTTGTGAGTACACTTGACGGATATGTATCTGCTCTAAACTTACTTGATGGTGGCTCAGAATCTAGTGAGCTGGCAGGGATTTGTATAGGAGACTCTAGTCACACACCAGTGTTGCACACTATCCCTGTAGAGACCAGAAACTACTTTTTTATAAATGGTTCCTCCAGGCCTGCATGCAACTCCAGAGTTTACCAGTTCCCTGTGGGACAGCATGTGATTCTTTAGTGTGACAGATACTTTCATCTTCTTTCAAAAATGGGGACATGTTCCAGCAATGCATGTTAGTGCTAGGGAAATGTTGGTATCACACTCTAGTGTCACATGTCCTACTCATGTGTTGAACACTTTGGAACTATACCTACCTTGGCTACACAAGAGAGTAGACTAGTGTCTGGCTTTGGGACTATAAACAGGGAGGAGAACAGCTAACCCTAACCAGCCTAGCTAGCTGGCAGCTCTTTAAAGGGTTCTCTCTGCTTTTAAAAAACAAGCAAGCACAAGTCCTCACAATGGTTGACACCATCACCCCAATGTATGGCAGATACAAAAAGATATCTTCTCTTCAATCTGCCATCACCATTTGGCAAAGACTAAAGCTGCTACAACAACAACACCACCAACACAATTACCTACACGTACCTTTTTATTTTAACTCAACACATTTCTTATTTCAGCCTGGTGTTTGTGAGTACACTTGACGGATATGTATCTGCTCTAAACTTACTTGAAGTTCCCAATGGATCACTGAGGTTAAACACCTTTACATGTGGTTGGTACCTGTTAGGGTGACCATCTGCTCAATCACATGTTGCTGACTTTACTCAGCTCTATGTAGGCTGTGAAAAAATGGAATAAATTTCTAATACCTAGTCTATGTCTATGGCTATTAATGAATTTATTTAATTTTGACATCCTTTGTATTTTACTAAGGTTATTTATGAAAATGGATACTTACAAGTTGGTTATCTACCCCGACTCGGAGTTTCGCCTATTTCATAGACATTTTCAAGGGAAACTGTTTCCCTTGAAAATGTCTATGTATAGACGAAACTCCGAGTCGGCATAAATGACCAACTCGTTAGTATCCATTTTCATAAATAACCTAAGTAAAATAGTATGTCTATGGCATTAGCTAACAAACTAAGATGAAGGTTTGATATTCCTTGTTTGGAAAATAAATTAAGTAATGGTCTTTTTTGGTGCTACACTTTTCTCCCTAAAGAAACAACTAATTTGCCTTCACATACTCTATTTCAGTGAAAAACACTTGACAACTACTGGGTTACATAGAGACATACATCTATTGATTGGATGATTCTGATATATTTGATCTTGGATTTGGCAATTTTGTTCGCGGATTTGGCGATTATGGTCGCGGATTTGGCGATTTTGTTCGCGGATTTTGCGATTATGTTCGCGGATTCGGCAATTATGTTCGCGGATTCGCATCCCGAATAAGTTTTGGATATTTGGCAAGCCTACCTCTATCCAAACCTCTTTAAAAAAGTCGAAATAACTGCAACCCCTGCGGGAGTCAGTGAAATCTAACCTTTTTTTAAATAATTTGGTAAAAATCACGCAAATGAGTTTCAGTTTGAAAGTAGCAGTTGTTTAATTTGTACGTAATATTTTCAGCTCTACATCCAGGAGAGTGTTGCAATGCAGAAGAAGCTTCAGTCCTCCTCAATGAGATACCAGCAACATTTGTTAACAGATGAGACCAACTTCCCGCGTATACCTTGGCATCCCATACCTGCTACAAGTAAGACATCCTTCAAAAAATTAAATTAAATTGAAAACATCCAGATTTTCAATTCACATTTTCTCTCAGAAGGTTCGTCCTCCCATGAAACCTCTAGGAGTTCCAGTCTTTGTCTTGGATTTTATGGTGCACTAATTATTAAGGCTCTTTCCCCATCCGTGGCACAAGCTCTGCTTATACGGATGGGTATACCATTTATAAAAATCTGGTGTGAACATCACACGACTTTCTATTACATTAAACTTCTCAACTGTAAGTCGGACAGCTCTAAAAGTTTCACCATTCGACCAGTCACCAGTAAATGGGACTTTATATTGAACGGATAACGTTTGTTCTGGGAACAACTGGCTTTCTTCTATCCTATCCTGCTTCTCTCTTCGCTTTCGGGAGGATAAGATCTTTGAGCAGTTACAGTTCCCTCTATCAAACCTCTAAAAAAAATCTTTTTTTTTTTTAGATGATTGAAAACAGTTGTCGACCCATCTTACAGAAAAGATTGACGTATGTCACGACAATTCTCAGTACGTTACGGACGGTAGGAAATTGTAATAAAAGAGGTCTTATCGTCCTGAAATCGAAGAGAGGAGGATAGGATAGGAGAAAGTTAGCCGTTCCAAGAACGTGCCTTATCTGTGCAGGATAAAATCCGCCCCGGGCCGGAGTCAAACCCACAATCTAGCGCTTACAAGACAGGCAGGCTACCAACCAAGCTAACTGGGCTGGAAGTCGGAACGTATACTCGTGTGGCGGAAAAAGCTTGAGAGTGGCCATCACTTGTTTCTTAACTGAGGGAGTTCTACAATTCACTGAAACACTAGTTTACATGAGAAAAGTAAATTCTTCGTGTCCTTATTGGTACTGGTGGTTGTGCAACTTTCTCATCACCCTGTCGTTTTCAGCGAAGATAATGTTGGCCTTGGTTTGTTACATGGCTGACTGTGCTGCGTTTCTCTCTCTCTCTCTCTTTCTTTTCTTCTCAAGTTCAAGGCCACAAATATCAGCAAGAAGCTTCTCTCTCTCTCTCTCTGCGGAGAGCGGAAAGTCGGAACGTATACTCGTGTGGCGGAAAAAGCTTGAGAGTGGCTATCACTTGTTTCTTTAACTGAGGGAGTTCTACAATTCACTGAAACACTAGTTTCATCAACATGAGAAAAGTAAATTCTTCGTGTCCTTATTGGTACTGGTGGTTGTGCAACTTTCTCATCACCCTATCGTTTTCAGCGAAGATAATGTTGGCCTTGGTTTGTTACATGGCTGACTGTGCTGCGTTTCTCTCTCTCTCTTTCTTTTCTTCTCAAGTTCAAGGCCACAAATATCAGCAAGAAGCTTCTCTCTCTCTCTCTCTGCGGAGAGCTCACTAGAAGTATGTACGCGAAGAGAGAGTGGTGTATCACTCTTCCTTCTTTCTTTTCAATGGAAAACATGTTGCGCTGGAGCTCCAAGAGATTGGTTGAGCTCAGTGTGTACCTACAGACCTACACTGTAGAGCAAAAGTTTCGGGGCAGTACCGTAAAGTGAAAAAACTTGAGCCTACGATGTAGTTGTTTTTCGAGCTCTATTAAGGTGGCGTTCCGATCCTAGCTGCCGGGTCGCGCGACTTCCATTACAAAATGTTGTCGAGGCAGTGTGGACGGTTCAGTCGACATCGATGGCCGATCGACTATGTGTAGTGTGGACACACCTTTGTAATTTGGGAATTTGACCACAAGAAAGATAGTAGAATTCCACTGGGGTAAAGGGACTCCATTCGAGCAGTATAAATAAGCACTATTATCTATGATTTAAAAAATGTCAACTTGTCAACAGCCTCTGTCAATGGCTTTAAACTTTAAATCTACATACATCTATCATTTTTTACTTTCGAAGAAAGAATATATATATAAAAAAAATGGTAATAATAGTAAGTAATAATAATGAACTTTTTTATTTTTATTATTTTCCTCTCATTTAAATATGTTTGGAATTCAAATATTGAGCTGCATGCTGCATTTGAACATTATCTTAGTTGAAAAAAGCCTTTACACAGTCTCAGATAAATCAGATTTCACCTATACCTCTACCCATGAGACTTTATTTTTCTCTTTCTCTCTATCCTCTCCCTCTCTCCCTCCCCCCTCTCTTCCTTCCTCCCTCTCCCCGCCCCTCCTTTCCATTGTCCTGGATACAGCCTCTAGGTACTATAGGTACCTACTGCCTACTGTATAACAAAGACTCGAAAGATAAGTATCTTGGATAACAGATAGACTTGTAAATTTATTCCCAACTTGTTGATTTATTCAAATAAAATATGATCTCTAACGAGTCAATAGCCTTTTGGCATTTACATAAGGGACAGATTTGTCTTGTCATAATAATGTACTAAGTAGATTATGTTATACAAGGTGTTTGTAGATTCTTATGTTCTAAGTGTCTCAAAAACTACTGAAAATATGGAAAAAAAAAATCCCAATCTCTTTAGTTTTAGGATAGAAATTTGTTTTGTCGTAATAATGTATTACCTAAATAGATTATATTATACAGGGTGTACCTGGGTGTCTCAAAAACTACCCATTTAAATCTCTCTTTTTTTAAAATTAAATATTTTCATTTCAACATCAATTCCTCTAAAGAGTCTAAAGCTAAATTATCCAGCCTAGTTAGCTTAGATTGCTTAGAATCTTAGAAGACAGCGGAAAGTAAGGTTAGCAGATAGCGCACCTGCCTTGTTTAACGCTAGGTATCGCGTTCGATTCCCGCCCTGAGCGAACTTTAATCTAAATAGATAAGGTCTCTGATCGGTTAGCTTGATTTGCAACGTTTCTCTCATATGCAACATTTCTCTCATGTGCAACATTTCTCTCATGTGCAATATTTCTTTCATGTGCAACATTTCTCTCATATGCAACATTTCTCTCATGTGCAACATTTCTCTCATGTGTAACGTTTCTCTCATATCGAACATTTCTCTCATGTTCAACATTTTTTCTCATGCAACATTTCTCTCATATGCAACGTTTCTCTCTCCCACAGGACGGTATCAAGGAGGAAGAGTTACCGAGGAGATTATGTCTGGTGTGCGGGGATGTGGCCTCAGGGTTCCATTACGGTGTGGCCTCCTGTGAGGCCTGCAAAGCCTTCTTCAAGCGAACCATACAAGGTGAGTGGTGGGAAGACGGACATGTGATGGATCCCAACTCCAAAGATTTTTTTCTTTCTTTCTTTTGTAGCGAGAGCCAGCCTAGTCAGCTTGGTTGGCAGCGTGTCTGCCTTGAAAACGTTAGGCCGCGCGTTCGATTCCCACCCGGGGTGGATTTTATCCTGAACGGATAATGTTCGTTCTCGGAACGGCTGGCTTTCTCCTATCCTGTCTTCCTTCGGATTCGGGACGATAAGACCTTAGAAGTTACAGTTCCCTCTATCACACCTCTTGAAAAAAAAGAAGTTTTTCTAGTTCTATAATTCTATTCCTGCTGCGATAGAGTCATCATCTATCTTGGTCTGAAGATGATGTCCTGAGTGTTTCATTTTGAGGAAATACTGCTTGATATAAAATGATGCTTAGGAAGGAACTATTATCCATAGAAATGCTCAAATTTTGAAATTGTTCCTTGCCTTATCCCCGCGGGGAGATCTCTTTCCTTTCTCCCTTAGGGATGTCCAGTCCCTTCTTCGTAGTAGAAAGCCGTAAATGTAAAAAATTAGAGGTGTATTTTCCTTTCGGAAACGGACATCTGAACCAGTGTTCCATTAGAAACTGGACACTAAATCTCGGTCTCGGTGCTTGGAAATGTGCCATCTTGGCTTTCCAATGGTTGTTGTTGTTGTAGCGGCTTTAGCTTTCGCCGAATGGCGATAGAATAAAGAAAAGATGTCTTTTTGTATCTGCTATACAACGGGGTGATGGTCTCTAGCTCTAGCCATGTTAAATCGGCTCGCTCGTCCTGAACCGCAGTCAACCATCGTGAGGACTTGTGCTTGGTATTTAAAAGCAGAGAGAACCCTTTGAGGAACTGCCAGCTTGCTAGGCTGGTTAGGGTTAGCTGTTCTCCTCCCTGTTTATAGTCCCACAGCCAAGAACCCTTTGAGGAACTGCCAGCTTGCTAGGCTGGTTAGGGTTAGCTGTTCTCCTCCCTGTTTATAGTCCCACAGCCAGACGCTAGTCTTCTCTCTGTTTAACGTCCCCTAGCCAGACAGTCTTCTCTCTGTTTAACGTCCCCTTTCCAATGGTTTAATACAGGCGCTACCACGCCACCCAGTGGTTGAACCAATTCCTGTATTTTCCTTTAAAAGAGGGGACATGAGCCTCAGAAGAAATCGTCTCAGATTCCGAAGGAAAAATACAACTTAGCCTATTTGATGAGCGACAGTTTAGACACGACAAACCGCTTTAACTAACAGGATTTAACCATTTAACTCGTATCTGTCGCCTAGCGCTTGTAGTTTTCATATTGTAGACTTTAACCTTTATCTTGGTACTGTATCCATATGGATACCTTCAAAGTACGACACATAAATAGCGTCTGTAGACGAACCGTTTTTACAGCTCTAGTTTTATCTCGCCCGTTTTATAATGGTATAGACACCAAGATTTTTGACATAACTATTTTTATTTATTAATTTTATTCAAAGCATACACACCTCGAATACTCCTAGCTTGTCTTTATAAAAGACGAATCGCAAAATAAGTTATTATTAACGCAGTAATAATTGAGAGTACATTAACAGCTTGTAGATCCACTCTTTCTCATTGAATTCTTTAAATTTGTAGGCTTTTTTTTTTTGCTTTCCAATACCAAAGCTCTAACAGGCCTTTGGAAAAAGCAACAAGTTGGATTTTGGTTGGCTACAACTTGTGCAAGCACTCCTGCAAGAAGGCAATGAAAATCAGGGCTCTTCATAGACTTTGAGCTTTCAAATAGGTATACATAGATAAGGATAAAATAATCAAGTTTCAAATTCAAAGTGTCACAACCTAAGTTCTACATATTTCTAGTTTATACACCTGCCTGCTTAACAGATAGGTTTGTATGACCTACACATATTTTTTGTCTAATCAGTATGCTGAGGCAGGAATGTATGTAAATAGCAACTGATGTTCTTCTAACATAGCTAAACAACAAGACAAGTTTAGGTATTCAACACTAAAATATTGAAATTGCAAATTCTGATGTAGGTAATCAAATTATCAAGCTGGAGTCTGATATTTGATTTATTAAGTAGTGGAGCTTTAAACAAATAAACATATTAAATCTATTAACTTAATCTGTACAGGAGCAATTTTTGAGAAATTACCTACCAGTGAGCTGGCAGGGATTTGTATAGGAGACTCTTGTCACACACTAGTGTTGCACACTATCCCTGTAGAGACCAGAAACTACTTTTTTAGAAATGGTTCCTCCAAGCCTGCATGAAACTCCAAACTTTACCAGTTCCCTGTCAGACAGCATGTGATGCTTTAGTGTGACAGATACTTTCATCTTCTTTCAAAAATGGGGGGCATGCTCCAGCAATGCATGCTAGTGTTAGGGAAATGTTGGTATCACACTCTAGTGTCACATGTCCTACTCATGTGCTGAACACTTTGGAACTATACCTACTTTGGCTACACAAGAGAGTAGACTAGTGTCTGGCTTTGGGACTATAAACAGGGAGGAGAACAGCTAACCCTAACCAGCCTAGCTAGCTGGCAGCTCTTTAAAGGGTTCTCTCTGCTTTTAAAGAACAAGCAAGCACAAGTCCTCACAATGGTTGACTGTGATTCATGACGAGCCTATTAAACATGACTAGAGACCATCACCCCAGTGTATGGCAGATACAAAAAGATATCTTCTCTTTAATCTGCCATCACCGTTTGACAAAGGCTAAAGCCACTACAACAACAACACCAACACAATTACCTACACGTACGTTTTTATTTTAACTCAACACATTTCTTATTTCAGCCTGGTGTTTGTGAGTACACTTGACGGATATGTATCTGCTCTAAACTTACTTGATGGTGGCTCAGAATCCTGGAGTATTCCCACGGAACCAGGACCAATGCTGTCTTCCAGCATTCATAGACTGGAGGTAATGAAATAGGAGAAAAACCTTTTTTTACAGTACTTAGGTACCTACTTTAAACCTCAGCCCAAGCAGCCCTATTGTATACCTACCTTATGTCCTAAAGATTTTTTCTCACCCAAGTCTTGATTCACACAATCTTTCCACTGTAGATAGTAGGTACCTACTTTAAACCTCAATATTAATATTGGTCTTTTTTTTATCAGCCTCTTCCAAGCAGCCCTATTGTATACCTACCTCATGTCCTGAAGATTTTTTCTCACCCAAGTCTTGATTCACACAATCTTTCCACTGTAGGTCTTCCTTGCTCTTTTTCCCCATCACTTCCATTCTCCATTTTATTCACATGGATTAATGCATAATAAGCTATCCCCAGTTTCTTCTCATTTTCCAGTTGACAAATAGAGTGCATGTATAGATTACATAAAACAGGTAGATAACCATTACAAATGCTATTACAAACCTACATATGTTAACTACACGTCGGTCGGATGATGCGAGAATTTCAGCTTTAATAATTTATCTTTTATTGATTGAATGTTGTTTTCCTCAAAGATGTTAATGTTATAAGGTGGGTTTGATAATATGTTACATAGAGACATACATCTATTGATTGGATGATTCTGAGTAATGTTTGTCCTACAAAGATTGGTAGAAAACGGATGTTTATTACGAGTATAATTTGCATTATTACGAGGTTGAATGAGAGATAGAAGCTCCGGACAATTTATTTTTTCATTTAAAAGTTTCAACACGAAGATAACGTCGGTGACATCTCTTCTAATCTCCAAAGGCAGTAAATTGAATTTTTTCATGAGTTCCTCGTAATTAATAAAAGAAGAATTAAAGAAGTGTTGAGTGTTGTTGTGAGCGCCACAACGTTGATGTTTAAAATGATATAAAATAAATAAAATAATAATAATAATAATAATAATAATAATAATGATAATGATAATGATAATGATAATGATAATATTGTTCTCTTATTAGATCTTCTCTAGAATACTGTTCTACAGTTTGGTCTCCTAGATACGGGGTTTATATAGATCTAATTGAGAGTGTGCAGAAGAAATTCTTGAGGATGTTGGCCTACAAAGAATATGGTAATTCTTCTTTTATTAATTACGAGGAACTCATGAAAAAATTCAATTTACAGCCTTTGGAGATTAGAAGAGATGTCACCGACGTTATCTTCGTGTTGAAACTTTTAAATGAAAAAATAAATTGTCCGGAGCTTCTATCTCTCATTCAACCTCGTAATAATGCAAATTATACTCGTAATAAACATCCGTTTTCTACCAATCTTTGTAGGACAAACATTACTCAGAATCATCCAATCAATAGATGTATGTCTCTATGTAACACGTTTGACATCGCGGTGTTTTTGTGTGTAGCATGCTACGCTCGCACTCTAGTTACATTGTGTCATTTGTGATTACAGTGTGCAGGGCTCGACTTCAAAAGCTACCAGTTGTGCAAAACTCCAGTGTTACAGTTACCTTTTGATATCGTGGGCCAGTATAAATACTTTCATCATCAAGAGATGAATCATACTAGCCTGGAGGATGAAATTAGTACAGCTAGCATTGGGCCTGTGCTATAGAACGATATGGCGTTTTATTTTTGGATTAAAACAAAATTTATTTTATACTTTTTGCAGACGAAATATATAGTTCGTTAGTTTTTAGTTTAGAGTTTAGAACACCTATTGCGTCTCCTCGGGGGAAAGAAAGGTGTTGAAAAACACCTATACGTGTTGTAATGACTTCCACGGGAGGGAAGACGTTAGTTAAGAGGCTATAAAGGGTAGGAGAGAAAAACTGTGACCATTACGGCGGTGACCAACGGTGAGCTAGTTCGGCATCGATCGGAGCGAGTCCGGACGTCAGCCGGGGGGCTGAGGGGTTGGGTCGCTCGGCTTTTTTGGACGCCCAGGCGGCCTCTACGGCTTGGCCCCGGAGGACGCACGTTGGTTTCACTACTATGGGTGAGCCGGGTTCCTCTCAACGAGCCGGACGAAAATATGCAAAGAAGGTATTTTTGCAGAGTTTTCCCCTTATGTTCGCTATGACAATCGCGTTAGGCCTCTTCGACATGTATCACATCGTCGATGTTGAGTGGATGCAATGGGGGGGGCGGGGTAGCATGACGCGTTTCCGAAGCTGGCGGAGAAGTATAGCGGGCCAGATTGGTTCAAGACGGAGAGCAAAAGTCAGTTGAGCTCGCTAGGCTACATGAGCGCACCACTGGCTGTTCTAGATTTGGAAGATTGGACGCCTCTCTCTGACATAGCGACCACGGAGGCTATATGCGAGTAGAGTCTCCCACGCGGAGCAAGACGAGTAAGTCGGCGGAGAGCCCGCACGCTTCACTTGGGCGGACTAAGGAAGGTTCGGACAGACCATTCGACAGAAGACGAGGGAAAAAGAATTGTTCTTTGAACCAGACGAAAAAAATCGAGGCAGGAAGGGAAATAAGATAACTATTGACTTATTTTGCCGATAGTCAGCCGCTGCCTGATAACATACAGCGAAGCCACAGACTAGACAGTCAAGGCAGTCAACAGCGCGCAGACAGACAGGGGGTATTCTTCCGTGAATAGGTCTCGGACCAGCTTGGATATATAGTTTAATTTCCAGAAACAATGGTCCTAGTGCTTTACCACCACGTCTTAACGAACCAGATCTCTTGGTATTTCGGTTTTTCGGTTGTTCTCTCCGACGCAAGAAACCCCCTAAAAAAAGTGTAGAAAGAATGTGTGGGTTACTGAGGACTAGGATGGTGTTAAAGACCACGCGCTGGATACTTGAGTTTCGCTCTGTTCTCACAATCGTTATCTGCTGAAGAGAGAGCAGCGAATGTGAACATTCGTGTGGGGGGTCGAAAATCACGCAGAGGATGACAATGCGTGCGATGCGGCTCTTCCGGTATTGTGACGCTGCACCTGCGACTGACATGGTGGAATAGAGAGCCCTTATGTTCCCTCTTCCCGAGATGCAGAACTGGAGAAAAGTGTTAGGTAATTTGTAGCTATCATTGGTTGTGTTGAGTTTGAGCTTATTATGTTTTGGACGTATCAATTGTTTAATCCATGCGATGGTATCCCATGAAGGCTGAAAAGACATTAGTATGCCCGATTTTTGTAGAGGGCCTCGCGGCGGCTGGAGCGGAGACAAGAGTAGATAATAAAGATGCAATAGAAAATCAGTCTGTTGCTCCTTTAAATATATATGGGCGAGTGTGGACTGGATTATCCTATAATTATGAGTGTATGAGTTTTATTATGATGTAGTGATTGAGTTAGCGTGTATTATTATTAATAGTTATGTTGGTATTATGGCGATTTAGTGCTGATTACTTATGGAGTTATTAGTATGGTCAGTCTAGGTAGTTATTATATATTGTGTGATGTGATTATAGTTATAGTTATTATTGATATTATTATGTATTATTATCTATTATATTAGTATTATTATTTGATTATGTGATAGTGTATGTGTACTACTATTATTATTATTATTATTATATTCATTAAGTATTAGTTATTAGTATTAATTATGGTACTTATTATGGTGTACGATGTATT
>NW_007377770.1:29264-39076 GCF_000475195.1 Diaphorina citri
TGGGCGATTATGTTTGCGGGATTTCGGGCGATTGCGGAGAGAGGTGTGGAATTATGTTCGCGGATTTCGCGATTATGTTCGCGGATTTCGCGATTATGTTCGCGGATTTGCGATTTTGTTTCGCGGATTTGGCGATTATGGTCGCGGATTTGGCTATTTGTTCGCGGATTTGTGCGTTTATGGTTCGCGGGGATTTGGCAATTATCGTTCGCAGGGATTCGCGTCCGAATCGACATTTGGATATTTGGCAAGCCTAGTTGAATCTAACTTTTTTTAAATAATTTGGTAAGAAAAGATCCACGCAAGATGAGTTTCAGTTTGAAAGTAGCAGTTTGTTAACCTTTGTACGTCTAGCGTAATATTTCACGCTCTACATCCAGGAGAGTGTGGCAATGCAGAAGAAGCTTCAGTCCTCCTCAATGAGATACCAGCAACATTTGTTAACAGATCGAGCCAACTTCCGCCGTATACCCTGGCATCCCATACCTGCTAAAGTAAAGGACATCCTTCAAAAAATTAAATTAAAATGAAAACATCTCCAGATTTCAATTCACATTTTCTCTCAGAAGGTTCGTCCTCCCATGAAACCTCTAGGAGTTCCAGTCACCAGTAAATGGGACTTTATATTGAACGGATAACGTTTGTTCTTGGAACGACTGGCTTTCTTCTATCCTATCCTGCTTCTCTCTTCGCTTTCGGGAGGATAAGACCTTTGAGCAGTTACAGTTCCCTCTATGAAAACCTCTAAAAAAAAATCTTTTTTTTTTAGATGATTGAAAACAGTTGTTGACCTATCTTACAGAAAAGATTGACGTATGTCACGACAATTCTCAGTACGTTACGGTAGGAAATTGTAATAAAAGAGGTCTTATCGTCCTGAAATCGAAGAGAGGAGGATAGGATAGGAGAAAGTTAGTCGTTCCAAGAACCTTAGTCTGGCTGGGGGACTTTAAACAGGGAGTGTAACGGCTTAGTCTGGCTGGGGGACGTCAAACAGGGAGTAGACCAGCTAAGTCTGGCTGGGGGACTTTAAACAGGGAGTAGACCAGCTTAGTCTGGCTGGGGGAAGTAGACCAGGTTAGTCTGGCTGGGGGACTTTAAACAGGGGAGTATACCAGCCTGAATTTCCCTTTGCTAACGAAACAGCAAAGGTTGAGGGGGAAGGGCATCCACTCGTAAAATTTGTAGCCACCAAATGTCAGCTCAAAGCAATCACCCTAGTTAGGGCTGATTGAGAAGCTGACGAAAAACGCCGACCCCCGACCCCGTCTGAACGCGGGAAAAGGCGAATATTTTTCTGAATTTCCCTTTGCTAACGAAACAGCAAAGGTTGATTGCGAAGGGCATCCACTCGTAAAATTTGTAGCCAAAACCAAATGTCAGCTCAAAGCGATCACCCTAGTTAGGGCCGATTGAGAAGCTGACGAAAAACGCCGACCCCGTCTGTACACGGGAAAAGGCGAAGAAAAAGTTTTTTTTTTTTTTGAGGTTTGTTAGGGGGAACTGTAACTGCTAAGGTCTTATCGCACCGAAAGCAAAGAGAGAAGGAAGACAGGATAGGAGAAAGTTAGCCGTTCCGAGAAAAAACCTTATCTGTTTTGGATAAAAATCCGCCCAGGGTTGGAATTGAACCCTGTGCTCACAAGCTAGGCGAGCTACCCTCCAGCTGGGCTGGCAGAAGTTTGTTTGTTTGTTTTTTTTTTTTTTTTTTTTTTTTTTTTAAGACTGGAGGTAATGAAATAGGAGAAAAACCTTTTTTTACAGTAAGTACCTACTTTAAACCTTAGCCCAAGCAGCCCTATTGTATACCTACCTTATGTCCTAAAGATTTTTTCTCACCCAAGTCTTGATTCACACAATCTTTCCACTGTAGGTCTTCCTTGCCCTTTCTCCCCATCACTTCCATTCTCCATTTTATTCACATGGATCAATGCATAATAAGCTATCCCCATTTTCTTCTCATTTTCCAGTTGACGAATTCTGGACATTGGGTGCGTATGATTCCCTCACTCAGTGGAGGCCTGTACAAATTCAACGGAGAAAATCTAGAACCCATCCCCATCAAGTTCCAGTCACCAGTAAATGGGACTTTATATTGAACGGATAACGTTTGTTCTGGGAACGGCTGGCTTTCTTCTATCCTATCCTGTTTCTCCCTTCGCTTTCAGGAGGATAAGACCTTTTAGCAGTTACAGTTCCCTCTATCAAACCTCTAAAAAAAAATCTTTTTTTTTTTAGATGATTGAAAACAGTTGTTGACCTATCTTACAGAAAAGATTGACGTATGTCACGACAATTCTCAGTACGTTGCGGTAGGAAATTGTAATAAAAGAGGTCTTATCGTCCTGAAATCGAAGAGAGGAGGATAGGATAGGAGAAAGTTAGTCGTTCCAAGAACGTGCCTTATCTGTCCAGGATAAAATCCGCCCCGGGCCGGAGTCAAACCCACAATCTAGCGCTTACAAGACAGGCAGGCTACCAACCAAGCTAACTGGGCTGGCGAATAGGGGATAACAGGATAGGAGAAAGTCAGTCATTCCGAGAACGAACCTTATTTGGTGTAGTGGTCAAGACGCTCGCCTGGTAAACAGGAGGGCGTGGGTTCAACCCCAGCCGAGGTATGGAATTTTAAATATTTGCACAATCGAAACGAGTACAAAATTTAGGTGCTGGGTCAACACGAGAACACCAGAAAGTAACCCGGTGAAATATTTGCAATCGAAAAACGAGTACAAATTTTGGTGCTGGGTCAACACGAGAACACCAGAAAGTAACCCGTTGAAATATTTGCAATCGAAACGAGTACAAAATTTAGGTGCTGGGTCAACACGAGAACACCAGAAAGTAACCCGGTGAAATATTTGCAATCGAAAAACGAGTACAAATTTTTTCGATGGTGGGATTCGAACCCGGGACCTTCTGCATGGCAAGCAAGCGCGTTACCACTGGACTAACCGTGTTGTTGGATTCGAACCCGGGACCTTCTGCATGGCAAGCAAGCGCGTTACCACTGGACTAACCGTGCCCCCTAAAGAAAAGAGAGGTTGACGAAAAACGTCGACACCGTCTTTACACGAGAAAAGGTGAAGGAAAAGAAGAAGAAACGTTTTTCCGGCTCTGTGCTTGGATTTTGGAGTGCACTCAGCCTCAATAACTGAGGAGCTACTTAAAAAAAAAAAAGTTTTGGCAGACGAAACTGCAACTGCTAAGTTCTTAACGTCCCGAAATCGAAGAGAGAAGGAAGACAGGAGAAAGAGAGAAAGAAGACAGGATAAAAAAAAAGCTAGCCGTTCCGAGAACGAACATGGATAATGTTGAGGTTAAAATCCGCCCCGGGCGGGAATCGAACCCCCGGCCTGGTGCTTACAAGGCAGACGTGCTACCAACCAAGCTAACTAGTAACTAGGCTGGCCAAATATTATCACGTTAAGGCGGTCTCTTCTTGATCCCTTGTGAGACAGGAGAGAAAAAAGCCAGCCGTTCCGAGAACGAACATGGATAATGTTCAGGTTAAAATCCGCCCCGGGCGGGAATCGAACCCCCGGTCTAGTGCTTACAAGGCAGACGCGCTACCAACCAAGCTAACTAGGCTGGCCAAATATTATTATCATGTTAAGGCGGTCTCTTCTTGATCCCTTGTGTGCCGCATCCATTTTTGTTTAGGACTATTGCACTGAGTCTGGCTAAATAAAAGATATGTTTTTTTTTTTCCAGGCTGTGAATCGTATAGATGATTGTGACTACGCCATCAAGAGGATAACGCTACGTCAGGAGTCCCGGGATAGAGTGATGCGAGAAGTGAAAGCCCTGGCCAAGTTAGATCATCAGCATATAGTGCGATACTTCAACGCCTGGCTAGAGTGTCCTCCAGAGGGGTGGCAGGAAGAACAGGACAAAACCTGGAAGGATAAGGCCAGGTAAGAATAGAACAGCCGTTCCTAAACTTTTCATTTTAAATTTTGAACGCTCCGCGGCCCCTTTACTGTATTTTATGTGATCTTCCCTGGGGGGGTTGAAGTCCTTCATGGCCCCCTCGGGGGCCGCGGACCCCAGTTTGGGAATCACTGGAGTAGAATATACCCTGCTTATACTGCTTATGGCAATACATCGTGACCAATGGCTACACCGACAAGGCAATGCATTTAGTCAATGATGATGATACTGCCAGAATGAGAGTGAAAAGTTCCTTTACTCCAGCAGTCTAAAGTCCTAATTTTTTGGTACCTACAATATTTTTTTTAAATGAAATTACAATTATAAAAAAAAGAGCCTTGCTTATTAAAAAATGATAATAATAAAAATAGGGCTAACATGGGGAACTGTAGCAATTTCCCGAAATCAAAGAGAGAAGGAGGACAGGATAGGAGAAAGCCATCCGTTCCGAGAACGAACCTTATCTGTTTATTATTTTCTCCCCGGGCAGGAATCGAACTTGAAAACAAGCGTATGTATAAAGCTGTGTCCACACATAGTCCACGCCGTCGAGCGACGTCGACTGAAACCGTCCACACTGCCTCGACAACACAGATTCACCTCGTCGATCGATGGCGTCGACTATATGTGAACATAGCTTAACGTCCAGGTTGTTTTATCTCGATAGGGATGACTTCCTAAGCTCTCTGGACGAGCAAACCTCTGCCGACCTCACTCAGAGCAAGCCTAGTGCATCCCGGACCAAGAACACCAACCAGAAACCCACTGCCGCCCGTACTAACCCAAAGAAATCCGCGGGGTCTCTGTTCACCAATAATTTCATCACCAACTCTGCCATGTTCAGGAATCTGTCTAACTCCTTGCGGTACAGACAAACGAGTAATACGATGGACCACAGTGATTCTGTAGTGTTTGAACACTCGCAGGAAAGTGGTAAGTTCGTTTGCTCCAGGACTAAGCTCGAAATAAAGCCCTACGATAACCCTGATGACCCAATGCCAATGCGGCTTGAAAAATTCACCAACAAATTTTCTTTATGTATTGCACATCTGTAATAGATTTCATCCAAATGGACCAACTATTCAAAAGTTATCAGGGAAAAATTAAAGAGGCAAAATTAAGTAAAACCAAATAAATTGCTTTTTTTTTTTTTTTTTTTACAAAACCGGGTTTATTTTTACGAAGTCGGAGTTGGCTTCAATTCGGGATTGAACTGGGTGTTAAGTACAGCTCAATCCTAGATTGTTCTCAATTCTGATTTGGTAAACCCCGCTCTTGGAATTACCTTGGATTGAACTGAGTGTTAAGTACAGCTCAATCCTAGATTGTTCTCAATTCTGATTTGGTAAACCCCGCTCTTGGAATCACCTAATTACCTTCGAATAAGATTCAATTTAAATAAATTATAGAGGTAGAAGGGACTCACAAAATCTAAGAACATTCAAGACCTCCCAAAATTATCTTAGAGGCTTACAGTGAAGGAAAAAAGTAAATGGTTTATTGGTTTAGTGGAAGAGCTCCTCCAGGAAAACGTATAGAAAGCCAGGGTTTTCTTCTTTCCCCCCCCCCCCCCAGTGCTACCAACCAAGCTAACTAGGATGGCCAAATATTATTATCATGTTAAGGCGGTCTCTTCTTGATCCCTTGTGTGCCGCATCCATTTTTGTTTAGGACTAGCCAGCCTAGTTAGCTTGGTTGGTAGTGCGTCTGCCTTGTAAGCGCTAGGCCGCGGGTTCGATTCCCGCCCGGGGCGGATTTTATCCTGATGGGATAATGTTCGTTCTCGGAACGGCTGGCTTTTTCCTATCCTGTCTTCCTTCTCTCTTCGATTTCGGGACGATAAGACCATAGCAGTTACAGTTCCCTCTGTCAAACCTCTTTAAAAAAAAAAGGTTTAGGACTGTTGCACTGAGTCTTGTTAAATAAAATAAATGTTTTTTTTTCCAGGCTGTGAATCGCATAGATGATTGTAGGACTGTTGCACTGAGTCTTGTTAAATAAAATAAATGTTTTTTTTTCCAGGCTGTGAATCGCATAGATGATTGTGACTACGCCATCAAGAGGATAACGCTACGTCAGGAGTCCCGGGATAGAGTGATGCGAGAAGTGAAAGCCCTGGCCAAGGAAGGATAAACTGCAAGTTCCTCAACCCAGGAAACGACCGAACTCATTGAGGTAAACTTTCTTCCTAATATTATTGTTATTATTTACCTAGGATAGGGAAAGTAAAAAAGAGGTTCGACAGAGGGAACTGTAACTGCCAAGGTCTTATGGTTCCGAAAGCAAAGAGATAGGAGAAAGCCAGCCGTTCCGAGAACGAACCTTAACCGTTTAATATAAAATCCAGTAACCTCCGAGTAGCGACCAGTGGCGGCATTACAAGTCAAACAAGCGATGATAAATAATTATGATGATTGAGTAAATGAAAGGTTTGTAATAGCGTGATACTCACAAAGTTGTGAAGGGGCTACTGCTTCACCACAAATAATTCATAGTTTGATTTTATAAAATATCCGCCCCGGGCGGGAATCGAACCCGCGAACTAGCGCTCAAAAGGCAGACGCGCTACCCTTCAAGCTAACTAGGCTGGTTAATGATTATTTCCATTGAAAATTTTACAGTATTGGTCCGGTGGATTCAGGGACGGGATCGTCCAAACTCTACCTGTACATTCAGATGCAGCTGTGTCGTAAGGACAGTCTGCGTAGGAGAAAGCCAGCCGTTCCGAGAACGAACCTTAACCGTTTAATATAAAATCCAGTAACCTCCGAGTAGCGACCAGTGGCGGCATTACAAGTCGAAGAAACGAGCGATGATAAATATGATGATTGAGTAAATGAAAGACTTGTAATACTGTGATACTCACAAAGTTGTGAAGGGGCTACTGCTTCACCACAAATAATTCATAGTTTGATTTTATAAAATATCCGCCCCGGGCGGGAATCGAACCCGCGAACTAGCGCTCAAAAGGCAGACGCGCTACCCTTCAAGCTAACTAGGCTGGTTAATGATTATTTCCATTGACTCACAAAGATCCTCTATCAACATAAGGTAAGGAATATCAAAAATGTCTATAGGTTCTGTGATGCATAATTGGCCAGCAGCAAGCAGAAAAGAACCAGCCAACAGAAACCAACTTTCAATTGAAACCCCTAAAAAATGCGTAGCAGCTATTGGGTATTTTCTTTATGACTGAAGGTATTTTCAGATAACATAATACAGAAATAGGTAGTTTTCAGTGATCATCTATTAACAGAAACGAACCAATGAACAAGGGGAACTTGGAGTAAAAAAGAAAGAAAACTTCCCACTTTCCCACCCGGGGCGTCGAAGGTATTTTCAGATAACATAATACAGAAATAGTTTTCAGTGATCATCTATTAACAGAAACGAACCACCGAACAAGGGGAACTTGGAGTAAAAAAAAAGAAAACTTCCCACTTTCCCACCCGGGGCGTATTTTATAACCAGATACGACTTTCTTTCTCCTATCTTGTCTTCTTTATCTCTTCACTTTCGGTACGATAAGACCTCAGTTCTTACAGTTCCCTCTATCGAACCTTTTTAAAATATAAATGAAAATGAACTTTAATTGTTTCTCTCTAGTACGTTTTACATTGTTTTGTGTTTTATTTCCAGTTCGGTTCGCCTATAGTAAATGCATGGAGACTAGACAGTGGTCGAGTGGAGATAGTGGATTTGTTTGGAAGTCCTCAAGTAGATGATGATATTCCCGAATTGAACAAGGGGAACTTGGAGTAAAAAAGAAAGAAAACTTCCCACTTTCCCACCCGGGGCGTATTTTATAACCAGATAAGATTCGTTCTCGGAACGACTTTCTTTCTCCTATCATGTCTTAATTTTCAGGTTGGGGTTATGTAAATATAAATGAAAATGAACTTTAATTGTTTCTCTCTATTAGCTTTTACATTGTGTTTGTATTCTATTTCCAGTTCGGTTCGCCTATTGTAAACGCATGGAGACTAGACAGTGGTCGAGTGGAGATAGTGGATTTGTTTGGAAGTCCTCAAGTAGATGATGATGATATTCCCGAATCACCAGATGTATACGTTGGCATGCATAACAAACAGGTAGGTTAATTAGACTTACTTTATCATGGACACTAATGAAAATGAACTTTAATTGTTTCCCTCTATTAGCTTTTACATTGTGTTTGTATTCTATTTCCAGTTCGGTTCTCCTATTGTAAACGCATGGAGACTAGACAGTGGTCGTGTGGAGATAGTGGATTTGTTTGGAAGTCCTCAAGTAGATGATGATGATGATATTCCCGAATCACCAGATGTATACGTTGGCATGCATAACAAACAGGTAGGTTAATTAAACTTACTTTATCATGGACACTCGTTGCTAATGTATGTTGAAAGACCAGAAGAGGTTCGGTAATAAAACAGCCGCGGGAGACACTAAAAGTTCACATAACAAACAGGTAGGTGACTTGGGCAAGAGGAATTCATTTGATTATGATGAGTTTGATGAGGAATTCATTTGATTTCACCAACCAACCTCCTTTTTAGCCTGTCAGTTATAACCCTGTTAAGCCTATACAAGAGGTTCGGTAATAGAACAGCCGCGGGAGACACTAAAAGTTCACATAACAAACAGGTAGGTGACTTGGGCAAGAGACTCTATGATGAGTTTGATGAGGAATTCATTTGATTTCACCAACCAACCTCCTTTTTAGCCTGTCAGTTATAACCCTGTTAAGCCTATACAAATCAAATAATTCAACTTACTTAATAGGTTGTTAGCTTGACATTCCTGCTAAGTCTATACAAATCAAATGGAACTTAACAGGCTAGGCTGTTAGCTTAATAACCTTGTTTAGCCTATTACAAATCGAATAATTTAACACCACAGACTGATAGCTTAACAGGCTTCTGGAGGGTAAAAAAAATACTGGTGAAATCTAGGCTTGCCAAACGTCCCGAATTGGCCGGGACAGTCCCGAATTTCAGGGGGTGTCTCGGCGTCCCGTTACCTAGTTTGATACGATTGTGAGCACTCAGGAAGATGTTGGACGGCTTGATGTCTGTGGAGTGAGAAGAATCGGATTAACATACCTCTTAAGATTGTTAAAAAAAAAAAAATGGTAATAAAAAATAAAAGACAATTGAGATTTGACTTTCAACAAAGACAATTTGGTTAGGCTTGCCAAACGTCCCGAATTGGCCAGGACAGTCCCGAATTTCAGGGGGTGTCCCGGCGTCCCGTTCAGTTTTTCATTTTGGGGCGTTTTGTCCCGAATTTCCGTTTTTGTCCCAGAAAAAATTCGGGACGCGTTTTTTTTAACTTTAAAATTAGGTACCTCTATAAATCAGAATTTGTTCTTAACTTGTTTAAATTTGTCATGCTTTCATCAGTTTGCTCTTCCACTTTGCTAAACCTTTATAAACGAGAAAATGTTGTATTAAACCGCCTTAAACGAAAAAATGAGCTAGTCCCTTGGATTCTCGTTTATCCAGGTTCGACTGTATTTTGTATATCTGTTTTTAATAATAGGTATGTTACCTATCACCTAATCTACCTATGTACATATCGTACCTATGTGATTTCACGATTATGTTCGCGGATTTGGCGATTATGTTCGCGCATTTGGCGATTATGTTCGCGGATTTGCCGATTATATGTTCGCGGATTTCGCGATTTTGTTCGCGAATTTGGCGATTATGTTCGCGGATTTCGCGATTATGCTCGCGAATTTCGCGATTTTGTTCGCGGATTTCACGATTATGTTCGCGGATTTCGCGATTATGTTCGCGGAATTGGCGATTATGTTCGCGAATTTGCCGATTACGTTCGCGGATTTCGCGATTATGTTCGCGGATTTCGCGATTATGGTCGCGGATTTGGCGATT
>NW_007377770.1:39826-49830 GCF_000475195.1 Diaphorina citri
TTCCGTAGTATGCCTCTCATCAGATCGGCGAGAAGAGACACAATACTTCCCATTTAGGTGCTAGATCATTTACATGGGTTTGGTTTTGCAGACGACTGAGGCGCTTCTAAAAGCCGCGTATCTACGTTTTAAATGTGTGACGAGCCTTATAGTTATAGTACACAAATAAAATACCTACAATTATTGACTAATAGATCACTCTTGCAAAGGCTCTAAAAAAGGTGCGATTTGACCATATGAGCCTTCTCCCTCCACACACAGGCAATGGTTACTTTCTCTACTCCACGGACTCACGCAAAGCTCCAGAAAAAGGAGGACAATGTGCTCACAAGGGTACCCCCTCTGACAATAACATGACTATCACTACTGAACAGAATGAGGAAGCAGATGACGAAGAGGATGATGATCCTTATGGAGGCCTCCCTGTGCAGATTATCAACATCAATATATCCTTCTGGTATTGGTGGTAAGTGCTATTGTCTGGCTGGACTTGAAGGTAAGTGAAATCTCGGTTCTAGGTGCACTCAGCTTCGTGAAGACAAGTGAGGAGCTGCTAATGCTGGCGAGGCTTACTGAGGCGAGGTTTCAAAGTCAAAGAGCAGAAAAAAAATGAACCAGGGAATTTTTCTTTTTCTTCTACGACTTTCGGGGCACGGTTAGTCCAGTGGTAACGCGCTTGCTTGCCATGCAGAAGGTCCCGGGTTCGAATCCCACCATCGACAAAAATTTGTACTCGTTAGTGGTAACGTGCTTGCTTGCCATGCAGAAGGTCCCGGGTTCGAATCCCACCATCGACAAAAATTTGTACTCGTTTTTCGATTGCAAATAATTTACGGGTTACTTTCTGGTTCTCGTGTAGACCCAGCACCTAAATGGGGAGTATTGTGTCTCCCCTCGCCCATCTGATGAGAGGCATACTACGGGATGGGCATGCTATGACACAGACCACATGCGTCCAATGTAGCAGTTGTTTTCCCTACGAAATAAAAACGGCGGTGAAACACTCATCTTAAAAGAAAAAACTTCTAGATCCCGACATAAATCGAATTAAAAACCGGTTGGTCTTATTTATTGAAGTCACGGCATACGCTACCGTACGCAATGAAGTCACATCAACTGTCCCGAGCTTTCGAACAGTTGAAATATTCAATCGAAAAACGAGTACATTTTTTTTGTCAATGGTGGGCATCGAACCTGGACCTTCTGCATGACAAGTATGAGTACTTACCACTGGACTAACCGTGTCCCAAATGCAACAGTTCTATTTTTTCTAATTTTCTAATTCTATCATGTTCTGTTCTACTGCTCTATTTCAGCCGTCGAACATATTCTTCTCGCAGGAAGGCCAGATCAAGGTGGGTGACTTTGGTCTGGTCACGGCCATGATGTTGAACCGGTGCATTGTCTCGGCAGAGGAGGATTTGGTGTAGTATTCCAGGTATTATAATAGTTGTAGTCTGGCTGGACAACTTTAAACAGTATACCAGCCGGGATTTCCCTTGCTAAGGGCATCCACTCGTAAAATTTGTAACCAAATCTTGATTGATGTCTGGCCATGATGTCAGATGGAGATGTATCTCCACTCATCTCCACCAAGACTGGATATGTGGACGAGCGACATACGGCCAAAGTGGGCACTCAGCTCTATATGAGTCCAGAACAGGTAAGAAGAGTACATTTCATTTAGAGAGTGAGTGAGCTGAGGGTTTTTTTTAATGGTTTTCTTTTAAGTGGCAGGGTTCTCCTAGAGGAGCTCTTGCACCCAACCACTAAATTTTTCCTTCACTGTGAGCCTTTAAGATATTTAATAATAATAAAGAGAGGTTGACGAAAAATGTCGACCCCGTCTTTACACGAGAAAAGGTGAAGGAAAAGAAGAAAAGTTTTTCCGGCTCTGTGCTTGGATTTTGGAGTGCACTCAGCCACAATAACTGAGGAGCTACTTAAAAAAAAAAAAAAAGAGTTTTGGCAGAGGAAACTGTAACTGCTAAGTTCTTATCGTCCCGAAATCGAACACCAGGGAGGTCTTGAATGCTCCCAGACTTTGTGAGTCTCTTATATTCGCTGACCCTTTTTTAAATAGGAAAAGGTTAGGAAGAAGAAGAAGAAGAAGAAGAAGAAGGAGGAGGAGGAGGAAGAAGAAGAATTAGCGACTCTTTTCAGTGAACTAGTCGGTCCATGAGTCAGATCCTAACTCCCTTTAGGTGTAGCTATAGGGGGTTGAAGTCAGTTTTTATCCGAAAAGGATAAGTTTCGTGTTCGGAACAGCTGGGTTTTTCCTATCCCGTCTTCCTTCTCTCTGTACTTTCAGGACGTAAAAGTAAAAAAAAAAAAAAAATCATCGAGTTTTAGTGCGCATACACCACAGACCATCGACCCCAGCCTAGAGCCTGGACTATCGACCCGGGTCAGGACTAGGCTAAGGTCGAGATTAAGGAATCCTATTTAAACCTCAATTCGTTCGTTCTGGAGATTTACGAAAACGTAAGATACTTGCCCCGTTAGAGTAGTTTTCTTCAAAATATGTAAAAATGTAAAAATAAGTAAGTAAGAAACCTACTCTGATTGTGGTTCTTCATAGTGCCTTTTACATTTCATGTTTTTCTTAAGTCTTGATGAGACAGGTAGAGGTAGTTAATCTAGAATAAAATAAATTGATTAAAAAAATAAAATGATTAAAAAAAAAAAAAGATACCGTAAATTGGGCTGAATAAGGACAGATTAGAATGTGCCAATAATGAACTACATACTTACCAGGATAGTATGTCATCATCATGGTGGCTATTAAAACTTTTGGAGTTGGCAAAGAAAGTCCTTAGTCACCCCAGTATACGGTACAAAAAAGTTTGAAGCAATTTAAAAAAATCACATTGTATTTTATTTAATGTCTAGATAAATCCATCCTTAACCGCGAGAAATTTTAATCTAATTTAGATTCTTTTAAAGTTATAAGGTTATTTACAGAGGGAAAGAAAAATTAAATGGTGAACTTATCAGTTAAAATTAACTAAGAACAATCCAGGGGAAATCATGTGGGAGATTTCATTGTACGTTTTTACCTACATGCTGAACAAATTAAAAGTCAATCCATGGTGAATCATTCAGGCTGAACTAACCGAAAGTCAGCTCATGGTTCATAGTTCACTTCACGGGCTTTCTGTAGGAGCACTAGTGTCCATGAGTTCATTGGATAACTTCGGCTTGGATTGAGTGGTTTGTTCATTGGATAACATCGGCTGGGACTTTTCCTTTGTACCACGTACTTTTACTTATATTATTTTTACGTTTAAAAAACATAAATATTATATATTTTTAATGTAGTTTTTTTAATGTTATTTTTTTTATAATAGGTTTTGAGTATTAATATTATTAATTTAATAGCCTCTATTGTACATACCATTAGGATATGTATTTTTATTTTAGTTTTTAAGAAAATTAACTAGATAGATCTATGTGTATACCATTTTTTCTTGGCCATATTGTTATTGTTATCTTCTGATGAGTATTTAGGTTTTCTTTTCCAATTCCAAATAGAATTTTAACGTTTTTAAAAGGTAAGATTTTTTTTCTACATGAAAGGGAATTACCTACCCAATGTTGCACTGTATGTCACTACAGAAGAAAAAATGTACATAATTTTATATCTTAAACTATTCTTTATTTTAGGGAATTTTAAGATCTTTGAAAACGTAAGATACTTGCCCCGTTAGAGTAGTTTTCTTCCAAATACCTATGTAAAAATGTATATAAGTAAGTAAGAAACCTACTCTGATTGTGGTTCTTCATAGTGCCTTTTACATTTCATGTTTTTCTTAAGATAGGTAGAGGTAGTTAACTATATTCTTTATTTTAGGGAATTTTAAGATCTTTGAAAACGTAAGATTATACTTGCCCCGTTAGAGTAGTTTTCTTCCAAATACCTATGTAAAAATGTAAATAAGTAAGTAAGAAACCTACTCTGATTGTGGTTCTTCATAGTGCCTTTTACATTTCATGTTTTTCTTAAGATAGGTAGAGGTAGTTAATCTAGAATAAAATAAATTGATTAAAATAATAAAATGATAAAAAAAAGATACCGTAAATTGGGCTGAATAAGGACTGATTAGAATGTGCCAATAATGAACTACATACTTACCAGGATAGTATGTCATCATCATGGTGGCTATTAAAACTTTTGGAGTTGGCAAAGAAAGTCCTTAGTCACCCCAGTGTACGGTACAAAAAACTAAAAAGTTTGAAGCAATTAAAAAAAATCACATTGTATTTTATTTAATGTCTAGATAAATCCATCCTTAACCGCGAGAAATTTTAATCTAATTTAGTTTCTTTTAAAGTTATAAGGTTATTTACAGAGGGAAAGAAAAATTAAATGGTGAACTTATCAGTTAAAATTAACTAAGAACAATCCAGGGGAAATCATGTGGGAGATTTCATTGTACGTTTTTACCTACATGCTGAACAAATTAAAAGTCAATCCATTGTGAATCATTCAGGCTTAACTAACCGAAAGTCAGCCCAGGGTTCATAGTTCACTTCACGGATTTTCTGTAGGAGCACTAGTGTCCATGAGTTCATTGGATAACTTCGGCTTGGATTGAGTGGTTTGTTCATTGGATAACATCGGCTGGGATAGAGTGGTTATCTTGTTGAGTTCTATGTCAAACAGAGCCCCAGTCGAGTGCATGAGCTCTGCATCCATTTCCAACTGTGCCAACTCCACTGCAATTGAACAGTAAAAATATTTAAATTTCATTGAACCACGGTATGCAAAGGGTTAATAAAAGCTGTATTTTTCCTTGCTTAAGAAATAGCAAAGGTTGAGTGCGAAGGGCTCGTAAAATTTGTAGCCGAAACCAAATGTTAGCCCAAAGCAATCACCCTGGTTGGGGCTGATTGAGAGGCTGACGAAAAACGCCGACCCCGTCTGAACGCGGGAAAAGGCGAAAAAAAAGAAGAGGAACATAAGGTGTATTTTAATTTCGGGAAACTGACCACTGGAGAGAAAATAATTGTCAGCTTAGTTAGCTTGGAAGGTAGCGCGTCTACCTTGTAAGCGCTAGGTCGCGTGTTCGATTCCCGCCTTTGTAGGTAGGTACCTCTAGGTTGCAGTGGCGTATTCCGCGAATCCTAGTAGAGCTGGGGGGGGGGGCAGGGTGTCTGCCTTTTAAACGCTATTAGTTCGCGAGCTCGATTCCCGCCCGGGGGGGGGCACACACACACACACACACACACACACACACACACACACACACACACACACACACACACACACACACACACACACACACACACACACACACACACACACACACACACACACACACACACACACACACACACACACACACACACACACACACACACACACACACACACACACACACACACACACACACACACACACACACACACATCCCACATACCCACACACACACACACACACCCCACATACCCACACACACACATATACACACACAATCACCCACACACAACCACACACCACAGAACTAACACACACACCCACCCACCCATCCCACATACACAATCACACACCACACCCATTCGCCACACACAGACACACACACCACAGAACTAACACACACACACCACAGAACTAACCCACACACACACCCATCCCACACACACAATCACACACCACACCCATTCCGCACACACACACCACAGATCTAACACACACACACACACCCATCACACACACACACCCATCCCACACACACAATCACACACCACACCCATTCGCCACACACACACACACACACCACAGAACTAAAACAACACTAAACTGAAACTGAATTGAGCATCCGACATTCGACCGATGTTGGAAATGTATGATTATTCCCGAATCACCAGATGTATACGTTGGCATGCATAACAAACAGGTAGGTTAATTAGACTTACTTTATCATGGACACTATATATCCATAATTACCGTATACTGATCCGTAATTCCGGATGTGAAGAAGAAAAATAACCGTATATCCATAATTACCGTATACTGATCCGTAATTCCGGATGTGAAGAAGAAAAATAACCGTATATCCATAATTACCGTGTACTAATCTGTGCGTGAAGAAGAAATCCGCCCTGACTATTCCGACTGTTCCAACATTATTAGTTGATGATGAATAGATTTTATCTTTTGAAGACTGGTTGCTGGAAATATTTAGTGTTAACCGTAAACTGATCCGTATATCCAAAACTACCGTCTACTGACAGGTAAACAAGCTTGAGAATTGGCCCAAGAAAAACCATATTTTTGGAAAGTAAGAAGGAATATTTTACATCGGGCAGATCTTTTAAGGGGTGGGTGTCATTTCATTTGAGTCATTTGAGTGATGAGTGAGTCATAAATGTTTTGTTTAGGATTATTTGAGTTCTGTGACTCAGTCAGAGTAGTTCACTGTTCACTGAAGAGAGTTGGTTCTTTTTTCTTTTTATAAATTAAATATTAAATTACAACTCAGGCAACTCACTCAGCACTCACTAATCTCTTGCATAGCTATTTTTTCATCTCCCAGGATGAAGTCTCGTTCTCGTGTATGGCAGTACTTTGAGAAGTTAGATGATAAAGGGGGGAAAGCAGCATGTCAAGTCTGTGCACAAGTACTCAGCTTCTCATCAGGCAATGTGTCTAATCTTGCAAGGCATATCAGAGCAAAACATCGAGAAATTTCATTTGATTCTCCATCTAGAGAGGATTCTAATCCTAAAGAAGATTTAGATAGTCTGATGACAACTACCTTCATAGATGATCCAGATGATCCAACAGCACCTCCCTCCAGTGTAAATATTATAGCAATCACTGATCCCAGTTCTTTCAATATCTCTGACCCTAGTACAACTCATAGTATATCACATTCAAAGAAGAAGAAACGGAAACATGTCACCGATGATTTTACAGACAGATGCAAGAGAGTGCAAAATCAAACCATCATGGATAAAGAGGCACACAAGTATCTCAACAATAAGTTGAAAAACGAAGCTATGCTGGCAGAGGTTTTGGCAGAGAATGCAAGAAAAGCACACGAAGCCGAAGAAGAGAGGAAGACAGACCGTCATATTAAGGCACAAGAGTTTTTAGAAGCAAAGAGACAGTTGGAACTTAAATATCTAGAAGCAAAATATAAAATAGATCTACAGAAATACCAACAGGAATGTTCATCAGGTGCAGGAGAAAAATTGGACAAGGATCTCTATTGCATCAATATCACCTAATTTTTCCCATTGTCTAATTTTTCTTCATCCTTGTGGTGCAGGAGAAAAATTGGACAAGGATCTCTATTGCATCAATATCACCTAATTTTTCCCATTGTCTAATTTTTCTTCATCCTTGTCTTAAATTGTATGCTTGTAAATAGAATTGTAAAAATGTAATTTGTTCAACTTTGTGATTAAATGATTAATTAAAGATTAGATGTCTGACTCATTGACTGAGTAATCCAAGAGCAGTTCTTTCTTTTTTTTTTTTTAACAACTCACTACAGATCTACAGAGACAGGGGACAGGTGTGAAAATGGAGAAAGACTGGTAGACTTATAAACCAAAGCTTCCTCTATCATTTTCCAGTGGCAGGTGGAGAAAGGGGTAGAAAAAAGTTTTTTTTTACAACTCACTACAGATCTACAGAGACGGGACAGGCGTGAAAATGGAGAAAGACTGGTAGACTTATAAACCAAAGCTTCCTCTATCATTTTCCAGTGGCAGGTGGAGAAAGGGGTAGAAAAAAGGGAAAGAACCCAGCCTATTAGCCTAATCAGGAAATCAAATGAATCTTTTCCTAAAGTGTTATCATCAAGGAAGTTCAAATGCCATATTGCCATGACACTTGTCATATTTTAGCAAAGTTTGGGAAAATGCCTTAAAAGGCTTATTTTGCCATGAAAAAAGCCTGAAAAGACTTACTTTTTTTGCTTATTTTGCCATATTTTAAGCATTTTTGGGTAAAATATAAAACCTTAACAAAAAAAAAAAAAAAAAAAAATGCAAAAAAGGAAATCAAATGAATCTTTTCCTAGTGTTATCATCAAGGAAGTTCAAATGCCATATTGCCATGGCACTTGTCATATTTTAGCAAAGTTTGGGAAAATGCCTAAAAAGGCTTATTTTGCCATGAAAAAAGCCTGAAAAGACTTACTTTTTTTTGCTTATTTTGCCATATTTTAAGCATTTTTGGGTAAAATATAAAACTTTAACAAAAAAAAAAAAATGCAAAAAAGGTAATAAAAAAGAACCGTACATAAATGGTGATATTATGCATTTGGGAAAACATTGAGCATAAAAGGTTGATTCCTATGTAGAAAGTCCTCAAAAATACTGAAGTCAAACACAGTGAAAAATTATTTTAAAAGGTTGAAAATTCAATTTTTATTTGACATTCTAAGGAAAAATGTAAAATAGTTGCCTATGATTTTTTAAAAAATTGCTTATTTTCCCATGTTTTGAACAAATAAATGCCATAATTTTACTTTCCCAAAATAAGTGTCATGTTTTCTAGTGCCATATTTTGGAAAAAATAAGTGCCATATTCTGAACTTCTCTGGTTATCATCAAACGAGGGAGAAACTTTCTCTCCATTCCAAAAGAAAAAGGAGTGAAAGGGCTTGCGTTTTTTTTTTTTTTTTTTTTTTTTTTTTTTGGGGGCCCGTTTTTTTTATAAAATTCAGTGATTTCTTTGATGTTTGTAAGTTCAATAATGAAAAAGTGGGATGTTATCAGGGTTATTGAGGTGGTTCAAACATCTGTTAAACAGGAGGATAGCTTCAATGGAATTATAATCAAATCATATGGTATCTTTGTGTTAAAGCAGAGAGCTTTCTCACAACTTTGTGGGTATCACAGTATTACAAGTCTTTCATTTACTCAATCATCATATTTATTATCACTCATCTCTTCGACTTGTAATGCTGCCACTGGTCGCTACTCAATTGTCCTCACAAGGCTGAGTGCACCCCAAACTCCAAGCACAGAGCTGAAAAAACCTTGGCCCCGCTGGGAATTGAACCTGGACCTCCTGTGTGCAAGCCTAGTGTGATACCCACTTGGCCACGGAGGTCGCTGGAATTATAATCATTAGGAGAGAAAAAAATCTGGTGTGAACATCACACAACTTTCCTTATCCTATTAAATTATGCTTATTTGGGTGTTTTTCTATTGTTACTTTTACAATATCTCTAACCGTTTAGTCAGTATAGCTGAAAACCGCCAAAAATCGGACAAAATACCGCCAACCGCAGCACCTATGGTAACCAAAATTTTTGAGTTATATCCTTGTCACTTTTGTGGGCTACATACCAAATTTCAAGTCTCTAGCTCATACCGTTCCCAAGATAATAATAAATTACGCCAAAAAGCGGCAAAATACCGCCAAGCGTTGCACCGACCTTAACTAAAAGTTTCGTATTGCATCCTTGTCACATTTGACAACTGCATACCAAATTTCAAGTCTCTAGCTCTTTCCGTTCTCGATATATTTCGTTTACAGACAGACAGACACATGGACCAATGGCTGAAACTTTGGATTTAGGCTCTAGGGACCTCAAAACGTGTTTTGGCACTAAAAACTGACGCCAAGCGTTGCACCGAACTTAACCAAAAGTTTCGTGTTGCATCCTTGTCACATTTGACAACTGCATACCAAATTTCAAGTCTCTAGCTCTTTCCGTTCTCGAGATATTTCATTTACAGACAGACAGACACACACACACGGACCAATGACTGAAACTTTGGATTTAGGCTCTAGGGACCTCAAAACGTGTTTTGGCACTAAAAACTGAACTACATACCAAATTTCAAGTCTCTAGCTCATACCGTTCTCAAGATAATAATAAATTACGCCAAAAAGCGGCAAAATACAGCCAAGCGTTGCACCGACCTTAACCAAAAGTTTCGTGTCGCATCCTTGTCACATTTGACAACTGCATACCAAATTTCAAGTCGCTAGCTCTTTCCGTTCTCGAGATATTTTGTTTACAGACAGACAGACA
>NW_007377770.1:50165-102814 GCF_000475195.1 Diaphorina citri
GAGGAGAGTTTGAATGAAGCTTTTGATTTGTTTGCCGGAGAGAAAGACTTCATTGACTTTGATACATTGAAGAATATTGCGGGGGTCATTGGAGAGGATGTGACTGATGAGGAGCTGGCAGACATGATAAAAGAATTCGATCTCAATCAAGATGGAAAAAGTAAGATTTTTTTTTTCCTACCTATTATTATTTTAAGATGTTTAATAGAGGGAACAATAACAATGGGGAGGTCTTATTGTCCAGAAATAAAAAACAGAAGGAGGACAGAACATATAGGGAAAAAAAATGCCAGCCATTTCAAGGTTAAACCTTTTATATTTGGGATAAAGTTTGCCCTGGGCAGGAATAGAACCCAGCGTTTACGAAAAACGTACTAGAATCCACAACCTTGCACATACAAGGAACATGCAAATCATCCAAGCTAAGCAGGCTGGCAATTAAACTTCCATGCCAATGTTTGTGGCAAGAAGAAGAAAAAAAAATGGGAACTGTTCAGCACAACAGCACGAAAACTATGTAAGCAAGAAACAAAAGGTGATGTAGGGGAAGTTGCAGAACTATGCAACAAGCAGTTACTAATCATATTCCTTCTGGTTCCCCAGTCAATCGCGAGGAATTCGCCCTGATCATGAAAAACAACGCAGACATCATTTGAAGACACCCCATAATTTCACACTTCTCACCGTTATCAACATCACCCAGTATGGAGAAGATACATCGGGAAACTCTGCGTGAGACAAACCAAGCTTTGGTACGGACCGGTGAAAGTATTGTTCGGTCAGAGCAAGCAGCATTGGAAGCAGAAGCAATAGGTACAGGGGTGATCAGTGAGCTAGGAGTTCAGCGAGAGGCCTTGGTGCGTGCTCGGGACCGGCTGGTAGACACTGATCTACATGTGAGTAGATCACGTCGTATGATTCAGGCCATCAGAAGACGAGTGTTCTACAACAAGCTATTCCTTATTATGATCATCGTGATTGAGTCTATGACGCTCTCTGTGATGCTGTATTTGAAGATTTTCAAGAAGAGATAGTTTGGTTTCGACGTATTGCTGTTGATAGTAGCGCCGCGCCCACTTACAAACTGAGTTAGACCTAATGTTGATAATATTGTAAATGGTATGGTTTATATCAGTGTTTCTTAATTAGTTTGGCCCGCGGAACCCTTTTCAAAAGGTGAACATCTTTGCGGAACCCTGAACTTTCAAGATTGCTGGTTTATATTATTACTCTTGTTGCTATCAGTAGAGCTGTACCGGACTTACAAACTCAGTTAGACATAATGGTGTTAATACTGTAAATTGTATGGTTTATTGTAGGAAAATATTGAGACACGCGTAGGAAAATCGCCAAGTAACCAATTCTTTTCCGTTTGTAAACTTACAACTCAGGCAACTCACTCAGCACTCACTAATCTCTTGTATAGCTATTTTTTCATCTCCCAGGATGAAGTCTCGTTCTCGTACTGTTGTAAAAAAAGCTGTGTAAGATGAAATACCTAGTCTGAGATGGTCGTTTTGAAACTGCATTTTATCTAGTATCTAGTCTTGCTCTTGTTACTCTTGTTGCTATCAGTAGAGCTGTACCGGACTTACAAACTCAGTTAGACATAATGTTGTTACTACTGTAAATTGTATGGTTTATTGTAGGAAAATATTGAGACACGCGTAGGAAAATCGCCAAGTAACCAATTCTTTTCCGTTTGTAAACTATTACTCTTGTTGTTATCAGTAGAGCTGTACCGGACTTACAAACTCAGACATAATGTTGTTAACACTGTAAATTGTATGGTTTATTGTAGGAAAATATTGAGACACGCGTAGGAAAATCGCCAAGTAACCAATTCTTTTCCGTTTGTAAACAATAGTAATACCTAGTTACTAGATATATACCTAGTAGGTATCAAGTATGCCTCCTTCTTCTCACACTCAAGTTTTACTAAGAGGTAGGTAGGTATTAATAATGTAAAATTAGCGTCCTAGTAGGTATCAAGTATGCCTCCTTCTTCTCACACTCAAGTTTTACTAAGAGGTAGGTAGGTATTAATAATGTAAAATTAGCGTCATCAATTCATTCCGTTCAGATTAGATCACTCTAGTAGTACACTGAGTGACTCTGTGTGAGACATCTCAATTATACCTAGTAGGTATCAAGTATGCCTCCTTCTTCTCACACACTCACACTCAAGTTTTACTAAGAGGTAGGTATGTATTAATAATGTAAAATTAGCGTCATCAATTCATTCCGTTCAAATTAGATCACTCTAGTAGTACACTGAGTGACTCTGTGTGAGACATCTCAATAAAATGTTACTGCATACATAATTATGATAAATAATAACTGCTACTTTTTCATGATAGGTCATATTTGTTTTTGTTGATATAATTCCCACTCGGAATTGTGCAATCGTTTATGGAAAAATCCATATCCAATGAAGTCTTTATTGAAATTGACTGTAAATTTTTTCAGTGATGAAATGTGTCCTTGTAATGTTTATAAACACACTGCATTGAAATTTCTAAACACCTACTGAATTGTACACTCACACCCTTTTTTTTATCAAGAAAATTTTTCACTCATGTCAGACTGTAATAAGTTTTGGCCAATGAGATGTTTGGAATTCATGCTTCAATGCTATTGATGAAATTTGTCCTTGTAATGTTTATAAACACACTGCATTGAAATTTGTAAACACCTACTGAATTGTACACTCACACCCTTTTTTTATCAAGAAAATTTTTCACTCATGTCAGACTGTAATAAGTTTTGGCCAATGAGATGTTTGGAATTCATGCTTCAATGCTATTTAAGAGCCAGTATTTTGTTCGGACTCAATAACTTCCTTAAGGAACTAGAAGTTTACAAATCTTTAGTTTTATTGAGAAAAGTGATTTAGAAATGAAATTTGTCCTTGTAATGTTTATAAACACACTGCATTTAAATTTGTAAACACCTACCGAATTGTACACTCACACCCTTTTTTTATTAACAATTTTTTTCACTCACGTCAGACTGTAATAAGTTTTGGCCAATGAGATGTTTGGAATTCATGCTTCAATGCTATTTGAGAGCCAGTATTTTGTTTGGACTCAATAACTTCCTTAAGGAACTAGAAGTTTATAAATCTTCAGTTTTATTGAGAAAAGTGATTTAGATTTAAGATTACCATTCACATGCCTATGTAATTGTTTTATAATTATGTTATCTTTATTCGTTATTTTAAGGAGGCACGGTTAGTTCAGTGGAAACCCTCTTGCTTCTCATGCTTATACACCACAATGGTGCTTATTGCTCTCCATTTATACTGCTCGAATAGGAGTAAAGAGTTCCTTCAATCCAGCAGTAGGATTATTTTACTGCGGCTGTTCTACTACCTAACCTCTTCTGGGCTTTCAAGATAGCAACGAGTGTCCATGATAAAGTAAGTCTAATTAACATTAGTTTAGTCAAATAAGAACAGTATAACATTAGTCTCTTGCCAACCTAGTTAGCTCGGAGGGTAGCGTACGCGTTTGCCTTGTAAGCGCTAGGTAGCAGGTTCGATTCCCGCCCGTATACATAATTATTATGATAAATAATAACTGCTACTTTTTCATGAAAGGTCATATTTGTTTTTGTTGATATAATTCCCACTCGGAATTGTGCAATCGTTTATGGAAAAATCCAAATCCAATGGTCTTTATTGAAATTGACAGTAATTTTTTTCAGTGATGAAATGTGTCCTTGTAATGTTTATAAACACACTGCATTGAAATTTGTAAACACCTACTGAGTTGTACACTCACACCCTTTTTTTATTAACAAAATTTTTCACTCATGTCAGACTGTAATAAGTTTTGGCCAATGAGATAATAATAATAATAGATTTATTGATTACTTTCTTTTTACAATAATTTTTTCATGTTCCACTAAGTACATGTAGGTGTATGAATTGCTTCAATGCTATTTGAGAGCCAGTATTTTGTTCGGACTCAATAACTTCCTTAAGGAACTAGAAGTTTACAAATCTTTAGTTTTATTGAGAAAAGTGATTTAGATTTAAGATTACCATTCACATGCCTATGTAATTGTTTTATATGTTATCTTTTATTCGTTATCTTTACTCTTTCTACGTTATCTTGAATACATAATATGCATAATCTATTACTTCTAAGACCTCAAATAATTGAAATAAATATGCTTTACTTTAGTATGATATATTGATTATTTATTTTATATTAAGGTCAAATAAGAACAGTAAACCATTAGTCTCTTGCCAACCTAGTTAGCTCGGAGGGTAGCGTACGCGTTTGCCTTGTAAGCGCTAGGTAGCAGGTTCGATTCCCGCCCGGGGCGGATTTTATCCTAAACAGGTAAGGTTCGTTCTCGGAACGGCTGGCTTTCTCCTATCCTGTCTTTCTTGCATAGTTACCTTAGAAGGTAGTGCTAGCTCTCCTTGTAAACACTAGGTCGCGGGTTCGATTTCCGCTCGTTCAGTCAGCCTAGTTACCTTAGATTCCTTAGAAGGTAGTGCTAGCTCGCCTTGTAAGCAATAGGTCGCGGGTTCGATTTCCGCTCGGGGCGAACTTTATCCTAAACAGACAAGTGTAAGCAATAGGTCGCGGGTTCGATTTCCGCTCGGGGCGAACTTTATCCTAAACAGACAAGGTTCATTCTCGGATCTCGGAACGGTTGGCTACCTCCTATCGCCTATCTTGTCCTCCTTCTATCTCCGATTTCGGGACAATGCGACTTCCGACGAAAAGGTACCTAACTAAATAAAATCAGCTTAACTCCATACAAAAAAAGCCCACTCCGAGGCTTAGGGGGGCGAACAGCCCTAGAGGATGAGTTAAGCTTTTACGAATCTATGAACTAAATGAAAAAATGTAAATGTAAATGCAGTTTCTTTGTGTTATTATGTCACAACTTTGGTGCTCACTGCATCAGCATTGTTACGCATTGTAGGATTTTTTCCCAATATCTCAATAATCCTAAAATCCAATGTTTATCTACCATGCTGGCACCGGTCGCTATGCGTATTTATTAACCCTTTTTTCAGTAACTGATAAATTAATGAAAAAAGACCCTGAGGAGAGTTTGAATGAAGCTTTTGATTTGTTTGCCGGAGACAAAGACTTCATTGACTTTGATACATTGAAGAATATTGCGGGGGTCATTGGAGAGGATGTGACTGATGAGGAGCTGGCAGACATGATAAAAGAATTCGATCTCAATCAAGATGGAAAAAGTAAGATTTTTTTTTTCCTACCTATTATTATTTTAAGATGTTTAATAGAGGGAACAATAACAATGGGGAGGTCTTATTGTCCAGAAATAAAAAACAGAAGGAGGACAGAACATATAGGGAAAAAAAATGCCAGCCATTTCAAGGTTAAACCTTTTATATTTGGGATAAAGTTTGCCCTGGGCAGGAATAGAACCCAGCGTTTACGAAAAACGTACTAGAATCCACAACCTTGCACATACAAGGAACATGCAAATCATCCAAGCTAAGCAGGCTGGCAATTAACTTCTTCACTTGGTACCCCCACTTCCGGGCTAGCTTGATGGAGGTTTCACCGCCTTCCACACCTAGTGGGGAGATAACGAGGTTGTGAGAATTTTAATATTAATCAAGATTGGTTCAAAAAAATTCTCTGGCCATCCAAAATATTCCAAAGGGGCAATTGCTCGAGCATCATGAACACTTTTGCCCTCTGGAAAGATGTTAGACGAAGTTTTTTTTTTCTCTCTCTCTCTCTCTCACTTTTCTTTTTTTTTTTTTTTTTTTTCGAAAGGCTGAAGAAGAGAGCCAGCCTAATTAGCTTGGTTGGTTGGTACCTTGTAAGCGCTAGACCAGGGGTTCGATTCCCACCCGGGGCGGATTTTATCTTGAAGGGATAAGGTTCGTTCTCGGAACTGGCTTTCTCCTATCCTGTCTTCCTTCTCTCTTCGATTTCGGGACGATAAAACCTTAGCAGTTACAGTTCCCTCTATCAACCCTCTTGAGAGCCAGTCTAATTAGCTTGGTTGGTATCTACCTTGTAAGCGCTAGGCCAGGGGTTCGATTCCCACCTGGGGCGGATTTTATCTTGAAGGGATAAGGTTCGTTCTCGGAACTGGCTTTCTCCTAACCTGTCTTCCTTCTCTCTTCGGATTCCGAACGATAAAACCCGCAGTTACAGTTCCCTCTATCAAACCTCTGGAAAAAAATATCTGAATGACCTTCATACCTGTGTTCATAGGGATGAATCTCTTGTATCGAAACAGGTTGGTAATGTATTCTCCCAGTTGGTACAGCAGATCATGGTAGATAGCACGGGACGTGTGGTGGAGTATAGACGACTGTTCATGCAATGTTTTGAGAATCTTCGGATGGCAATGACCCTGGTTCAGGGTGGCGAAGCCTCCGAGAAAGTCCAAGTATTTCTTGCCCTCATTGTCCCACATGTACACACCTGGGGAACATCAGGAATCAAAAGGAGGCACGCAGTGGCGTAGCGTCCATGTAGGGCGTGTATGGCAGCCATACACTCCAAATTTTCTCTCAAATACCCTTAAATATTGACTTTAAATAATTAATGTATTCTTATTAGATAAATAAAAATTATTATCCCTTAAAATGGTTAAAAATCCCTTAAAATCCCTAAATCCCTTTTTATCCCAGCCAGACCCGAAGGGAACATTATAAGGAATCAAAAGGAGGCACGGTTAGTCCAGTGGTAACGCGCTTGCTTGCCATGCAGAAGGTCCCGGGTTCGAATCCCACCATCGACCAAAATTTGTACTCATTTTTCGATTGGGGGAACATCAGGAATCAAAAGGGGGCACGGTTGGTCAAGTGGTGACGCGCTTGCTTGCCATGCAGAAGGTCCCGGGTTCGAATCCCACCATCGACCAAAATTTGTACTCATTTTTCGTTTGCAAATATTTCAACGGGTTACTTTCTGGTGTTCTCGTGTTGACCCAGCACCTAAATGGGAAGTAATCCCTTTTTATCCCAGCCAGACCCGAAAAATCCCCGAAAAAGGCACGGTTAGTTCAGTGGAAACCCTCTTGCTTCCCATGCTTATACACCACAATGGTGCTTATTGCTCTCCATTTATACTGCTCGAATAGGAGTAAAGAGTTCCTTCAATCCAGCAGTAGGTTACTAACATTATTTTACCGCGGCTGTTCTACTACCTAACCTCTTCTGGGCTTTCAAGATAGCAACGAGTGTCCATGATAAAGGAAGTCTAATTAACATTATTTTAGTCAAATAAGAACAGTATAACATTAGTCTCTTGCCAACCTAGTTAGCTCGGAGGGTAACGTACGCGTCTGCCTTGTAAGCGCTAGGTAGCGGGTTCGAATCCCGCCCGGGGCGGATTTTATCCTGTACAGATAAGGTTCGTTCTCGGAACGACTGGCTTTCTCGTATCCTGTCTTTCTTCTCTCTTCGCTTTCAGGACGATAACACCTTAGCAGTTACAGTTCCCTCTATAAAAGTGTATCCACACATAGTCTCTTCTCTCTTCGCTTTCAGGACGATAACACCTTAGCAGTTACAGTTCCCTCTATAAAAGTGTATCCACACATAGTCGACCGGCAGTCGATCTACATCGACTGAACCGCCCACACTGCCTCGACAAAATAGATTCATCTCGTCGATCGACGGCCGGTAGACTATGTTTGGACACACCTTACCAAACCTCTATCTCTCTCTCTCTCTCTCTCTCTCTCTCTCTCTCTCTCAAAAAAAAGAAGAAGAAGAAGAAGAAGAAGTACCAATAATAGGTTGGTAGTCTGTAGTCTGTCTCACTCACCTTTTCCTCGTACAATGGACACGGGTAGGGGCGCATAGTTCTTGGCGGTAATTTTCGCCTCGGCTGACCATCGAATATTTGACCCGATTACATTACTTTCCTTCCTATAGGATAAGGACAGTAAAAAAACCTCTTCAAGAAACACCCTGTACTTGTCGTTCCACCTAACAAAATTTCATGAGGTAAAAGGCAGAACACAATTCGTATTATCAGGTAGCTACCTGGCACGTAGCTATACATTGTAAGGCATGTTCTGTTTTTGTGGACTTTGACTTGTTTAAATGTTCTAACATTGTCTAGGTATAGGTAGGTATAATAGGTACCTGCTAGCTTTGTTTCATTTTTAATCGAGATTGGGAACTTCGATACTTCGCTCTTTTGGAAACTTCGATTTAGTCTCATAACAATGTTATCTCGTTTGATTTTATCTTTTCCAATATATTAGATAACAATATGAAATTATATTGGAGACAACCATTTCGCCTCGCGTTCAAACACTTCCTTGGAGGATTTGGCCGGAGGAGGTGTGTCTGGCCGCGTGTGCACCAGGCGAGTCACTCGATTACCTTGGTTGGAACCGACGCATCGCAACAGATCTAGTGTGGCTTTTTGCAATACTGACATTTCCAGGAGAACCTCACTTGCATACCTGGAATAAGTTATTATAGTGACTTTAGTTTTGCTATTGGTACAAGTAGGGCCATCGGCTATTATAAACGCGAAGGGGCCGTGCAGGACTTCGCTACCCACGGGAAGATCACATAAAATATAGTAAACGGGCCGCGGAGCGTTTAAAATTGAAAATAGGGGCGGCGTAGATAAAAGTTTGGGAACCACTTTGATTTGCACCTATGTCATTGCGACCTGGTTAGATCTTATAATTATAATTATCTAGAAAAGCCCTTCTAGCGAAGGCCATGTTTCTTTTAGGACTGATTTATTTAGTCAATTCATGACGGCGAAAAATGCTGAAAATCCACGAAACTCTATTTCGTGTTAACATAGGCTGGGCGGTTCTTCGAATTCTTGATATTCGCGCACCTCCCGGCAAGTTAACGTTGAGCGTGGTTGATATTCGGATGGGTGACCATCTGGGCGACCGCGTGCTGTTGTCTTATCCCGGCCTCACTTAGGCTGGATGAGGAGGCGGTAGCTTGTCGCCGAGTGGAGGGAAAAACCCCCTGACGAAGACCTCAGCCGTTAGCTTTATACCTAAAGTGACATTAAATACCTATCTTGATAAACAATTGAACAAAACGAAAAATTCAGATTACTCACCGTTCTTCCTGTGTAGGAAGATTATATAAAAATAAAAATTAAAAAACAAAAAAAATTAAATAAAACCACCTAAATCTGTAGGTCTTTAATTCTCAACTTTTAGATCCAGTCACAACAAAGGTTCAAACGGAAATGGTGAATTTTTCGCCGTGTCCTAACGATTTATAATGAAAAAGCTCAACAGAAATAGCGATAAAGCTGTGACTTGTGCTAATCTTATCAAGAGGGGAATACGTGGTCAAAGCGTGCCACCTAACGTCAGACAGGCTGACCATAAAGTCACTGCGTGGGCAAATGAGGAGCTTTCAATACAGGGTGGTCTGACAGAGGTGTATTTTCCTTTCGGTATAAAATACGCCCCGACAGGAATCGAACCCGCGACCTAGCACTTACAAGACTGGCTTTCCATAAGAAGTGTTAGGTTGACCGGACGTATAAGGGACGTAACCTAGGACTAGGGTAAACTGGTCTCCTCACAGCTCATTAAATGTGCGAAGAGAGAAGGAAGACAGGATAGGAGAAAGCCAGTCGTTCCAGGAACGAACCTTATCTGTTTAGTGTAAAATACGCCCCAGGCGGGGATCGAACCCGCGACCTAGCCCTTACAAGGATCCGTGGATCCGGATAGTACTGAATTTGATTCGGTGGGGAAGGTGAATTGAAAATACTTTTATACGCAGTGGATAGCCCACCCTGTATGAATCCTGGCTAATAATAGACCACTTTGCTGAGCAAGCATACATAACTTTGAGCTTTTGTTGACTTTTCCTGTATTTACTAACACGTAAAATTTGCGTTTCAAATTTCTTATCAGGAACAAGATTATACAAATTATTTCATTAACTAATTGGGATGGGTCGGCAGAAGTATTTTTTTTCTTCTTTTCTTTCCTTTAATGAGCTTATAAAATGACCTTCGAGCCGATAAAACAGGTTCCATAGAGGGAACTGTAACTGCTAAGGTCTTATCGTCACGAAATCGAAGAGAGAAGGAAGACAGGAAGCTTGTTCGATTTATAAAGATAGAGTTTACTCCTCTGTTATTTTTTATCAAAAGTTTACACATCTGATTTAACGTTAAATATTTATAAAGGTCATCCATCACAAGTTTGGACAACAAACAAAATTCCCATTTTAAACAGGCGATAACTGATAAAAGTTTCTCAAGTCAGGGATGGAAGGGGGTTCATTGGGTATTCATAATAGAACACTAGGCGAGGTTCATGCCAGGGGCATTCTGAAACTTTTTTTTTGCAAACCTTGCACGTCGCAAAATTAAAGTTCGAAAATTTTCGGCTCTCAGCTAAGATTTCGGGGTTAACAAAGTAGAGACCAGCAGTTTTATCATACATAGATAAGGTTCATCTTTCTTCTTTCTGATAAGTTTTAACGTTAAATATTTATAAAGGTCATCACAAGTTTGGACAACAAACAAGATTCCCATTTTAAACAGGCGATAACTGATAAAAGTTTCTCAAGTCAGGGATGGAAAAGGGTTCATTGGGTATTCATAATAGAACACTAGGCGAGGTTCATGCCAGGGGCATTCTGAAACTTTTTTTTTTTTGCAAGCCTTGCACGTCGCAAAATTAAAGTTCGAAAATTTTTCGGCTCTCAGCTAAGATTTCGGGGTTAACAAAGTAGAGACCAGCAGTTTTATCATACATAGATAAGGTTCATCTTTCTTCTTTCTTAGCTTTTTAGGACGCCAAGATCTTAGCAATAACAGTTTCCTCTACCAAACCTCTTGGAAAAAAAATCAACTTTCTAGTTCTAGGGCCCCGCTAGGGCTTTTGAGGCCTCATAGTACCCCTTTATTTGAGTGAGTTTACTGAACAAATAAGATCTTAGCAATAACAGTTTCCTCTACCAAACCTCTTGGAAAAAAAAATCAACTTTCTAGTTCTAGGGCCCCGCTAGGGCTTTTGAGGCCTCATAGTACCCCTTTATTTGAGTGAGTTTACTGAACAACTATTGTATCCAATCCTGACAGGTAAATAATCAGGTATGACTGAGAGAATGGGGTACCCTTATCTGTAACATAACTACAACAAATGAGGTAGGTATGTCTACAGTGATAACCAAAAGCCATGGAATTTTCCACTGATTTGAAAGAAAAGAATAATAATACCCTATGGATGATGATTCTAATAATAATCAAACAATGTGTTGTGCTAAATATACCTACCTAGCCAAACGGGGTGGGGTGTCCATGAACGTACAAAATATTTCATTTATTTTTTTGCACTCCAAGTAACAAAGGCCATATGTATTATTACAAAATGTAAACACGGCAAAATACATTATTTAAACTAATTTTCATTATCATTGTTTACTTTCCTTATCCAATTAACTTCTTTTCATTCCACCAAAAGCACTTGATCCTACCCATTGGCTATGGGTACCAGTCGATTGACTGTGGAGGTTTGTTTTATGGAACTATAACTAGGCTTGCCAAATATCCAAAATGTCGATTCGGGACGCGAATTCGGGACAAAATCGCAAAATCCGCGAACAAAATCGCCAAATCCGCGACCATAATCGCCAAATCCGCGAACAAAATCGCCAAATTCGCGAACATCGGCGAATTTTTTTAAAATTAGGGTTCATTAATTTTTTTTCTCTGATCTATGAGCTTGAGCTCCCACAAGATATAGGTAATACTCATTCATCACAAATTAACTGCCTCACAGGCAATTTTTTTAAATGTGAATGGGTACACGCTTTCAGAAATTTTTGAAAATTTTGGTCTACAATCTTGAGAAATCCAGTCTCACCAAAAGTAAAATTTTCAGCGCCACAGGCGATTTTTTCAAACTTTTTGTGTAGCCCCTTCAAGGTTGCATACTTTTTGAAAATTTCTAGGGCTCCCCCCCTCCCCCCCCCTTTCTTTAGCCCCCAACCAAGACATTACAATCAATACATGAGCTTTCAGTTAGCGACACTGTACATACCTACGAGTTATAATTGCATAAATTTTGCGTTTCAAAATTTTTATCAAGAATTTCATTATCTTTTTTCAATAATAAAATTTTACAATAATGCCATTCACTGAATAAGATGTAGGTACATTGATTGTATACATAATAAATAATAATTATTTAATAATTATGCCAAATCACTTTCGTAAGGGACAGGACCATAACATAAAATAGGTATGTAGTAGGTAGGTACCTACCTAATATCAGAGTTTTTTTCTTTCTTTAATGAGTTTAACGTCCCTATACAGAGTGTTTATAAAGTCAGGGGACCCCTGAATATTTTTTGAACGGCTAAAAATGAGAAGCTGAAACTTAGGGTGGTATTTTATCTTTTGAAATACCATTTTTTGAAGTAGTCGCCAAATTTTGTTTGGAGCCAGGATCGGTCCCAGGGGGCCCAACTTTAAAATCTTAAATAAGAACCCCCTACTTGTGATACAGGAGTAAAGGGACTTTTCAGTCCTATGCTGGTACTATAAACAAACAAGGTATACCAGCATATCAAAGGTCTTAAATTAAATTTAGGCTTTCGCCCCTGATGGCCTCCGGGGTGAAAATGGATGTTTCGAAATTTTATTTTTGGGACCGAATTTCAATATGAATCATTAGTGGGACCTATAGCATATCAAAGGTCTTAAATTAAATTTAGGCTTTTGCCCCTGATGGCCTCCGGGGTGAAAATGGATGTTTCGAAATTTTATTTTTGGGACCGAATTTCAATATGAATCATTAGTGGGACCTATTTGAAGCACAAATCACCAATCAAAATAAATTCCCATTTTTGGTGCTTCCCCTATTGGCAGGAGAACATGGAAATATGAAAAATTGAATAGGTCATAACTCTGGCCCTGGTTGTCGGATCGAGCTCAATCTTGTACCAAAGTATTACGTTGCATTCACATTGATTGGAAGTCAAGGAAAAGTAAAATAATCAAAGAGAATTGATATTCTACAACTCTAAATAGTACTTGTCTTCCTAGGTACTTTCTGCCACTTCCAGTTGAGGGTATGGTTAGTGAAGTATTAAAGGGCATTTGTGTGTGAATACTGAAAGTAAACCAGATCAAGATTTGTGAGTTGTTGTTGTTCTTGTAGCATACTGAAATTTGTATTCAGTTATTTTTTGTCACCCTGTACATGTACATGTATAATTATGTTCTTTCTTCCTCTTCCTCCTCCTCCTCCTTGCCTTTTCCCATGTTAGACAGACTCAGCATTTTTTTCACCTCTCAATCAGCCCTAGGGAGATTGCTTTTGGGCTGACATTTGGTTTTGGCTACAATTTTTTTACAAGTAGATGCCCTTCACATTCAACCTTTAACATTTTTTTTTTATATATAGCAAAGGTATGTACATTAATTACTATACATACCACCATTCCAATGTTGTGCACAGTATTGTCCTTCCTGTACTCAACACCTTCATCCAAAACCAGATTCATGAAAGGATCAAATCCTCTCAGAATACCAGTGACATTTCTGTTCGCATTGAGTTTCACTGAAATACAACAAGAAGGAAAATCAATAAAATAATAGTACAAGTAAAAATAAATTACCCTAATGCACCATTTTTACCCAAAGAGACCATTTTGACTGCCAACGTTTTTGATGCTTGACCAATCAGAAGATTGTTGTGTAGTAAAGTGAAAAGTCTTATTCCCTTGGTTTTCAAGCTAAGGTCAAGGTATCTTGCTGTATGCATTGAGTTTCACTGAAATAAAACAAGAAGGAAATTTAATAAAATAATAGTAGAAGTAATAATAAATTACCCTAATGCACCATTTTTACGCAAAGAGACCACTTTGACTGCCAACATTTTTGATGCTTGACCAATCAGAAGATTGTTGTGTAGCAAAGTGAAAAGTCTTATTCCCTTGGTTTTCAAGCTAAGGTCAAGGTATGTTGCTGTAATTACTATCCCCAGGTGGTATTTAGCTATGATTCCTTCATTTATACCCAGGTCCTCTCTTTGAGTTGAAACATTTTAATTAAGCAGAGAATACTTACATGTCACTTTCTTGTCCATGAATCTGAAAAAAAGAGAAAAGAAAATTTATTCAAGTACATATTTTATTTAGAGGTTTGATAGAGAGAACTGTAACCACTGAGCCTTTCTTGTCCTGAAAGTGAAAAGAGAAGGAAGACAGGATAGGAGAAAGCCGGCCGTTCTGAGAACATACCCTATCTCTTTAGGATGAACTTTACCCTCGGTGGAAATCACATCTTCAACATAGAGCTAGTAGCTAGGCAGATGCACTACCTTCCAAGCTAACCAGGCTGGCAACACAGTTCTTACAGAATCCAACTTCCACAGTATTATTTGTCAGAGGAGACTTATGCTCCCCATTCACACTTATTGGAATGTGTGTGGCGGGAAAATCTCAAGACCAAGGTCTCAGACTGTCTGACAAATCTGGACATGAAGCTTTTTCCACCACTCACTTTGTCTGACAGACCTAGGATTAGCCTGAGATAATAAGAACATAAAATAATGCAATTTATTTTGCGATATGATGTCCTGAAGAGGCACCTAGCAATGGTGGATGGTGGTTCTGAACTTCTGAATCCAGCATGGTATGGTAGGTACCTTTTGAGTAACTTTCCTTCCTAGACGTACAACTTACTTCTTCAACTCTGGAGGATGTGATTTGCTCATTGTTCTTCAAAGGAGTCACTTGTAATCAGGAAACGGGCAAAACAAGGAAATAGTCCAGAGAAGATAGTGAAAAGCCGGAAGATCTAGGAAAAGTTTTGAGATTTTTGAGCTTTGGACAAATAACAAATTTTAAAATCAAACAACAAACCCCCTTCCCTCTGCCACTTTTTTTTCTCTGTGACAGTGTTGCCAAGTTCCTTAACCCCTTGAAGCCCTACAACTCTCATGTTTTTTTTTTCAAATTTTCAGTAGGTACCTACGTTCAAACAGATTAAAATAAATGGAAAATTAATAAATAATTAAAGAGGACTTGTATTAAACGTTTATTAATATTCAGACAGTCTGAAAATACTGGTTTTGCTCATGGTTTTGCTATATCTTTCTTAAGAAAAAAGTACCAAACCAAACTGAAGTAGATCTTTCTGATCGTGTAAACGAGGCTTAAATGAGGGGAGAAATTTTTGAGAATTTACCCCGCGAAATTTTTAAAATCAAATCCTGAAAACTGGCAGCTGGCTGCTGGCTGTTTTGTGTTCCGTGTCCCTTCCGGGCACACTGATAAAGTGATAAAAAACTAGATAAAAGTGTTACAGGTGGGTAAATTATTGAAGTTTCATTACCTATTGAATGAGCTATTACGCAACTATCAACCCATTTCATTTGCATAGGAACCAGTGTTTTGAAAGGGTGAACTTGTATGCTACCTTGACATGTTCACAGTTGATCAGATTATATTTGTTGTGCAATATGTTTGAAGTATAGTATATACTACAACAATAAAGGTAGGTAGGTTCATTTTGGCCACCAACATCCTGATATGTTTACGCCAAAGAAAAAAATTGTGTGAATTATGTAGCCTTACCATAAAGTTAGGTAGGTATGTACAGCCAGCAACAATAGTACATTGAATGCACCAGTCCAAAATGAACCACTGAAGTTGAGCAATATTCAACATACGTAGTTAGTATCCAGATATGAGACACTACTTTAAATTCCTTTTTTGTTTCAGGGACATGCCCGAGAAAGAAGTTGTTCTTACTGTTCTTTTCTTTGCCAAAGCAAAAGATCTCAGTGGAACTGTTCAGAGCACTATAACATTGAAATCACCAATTGATTATTCAAGTTTACTGAATACTGTTGTAAACCAATTCAATTTGAATCCTCTACGGCACAGCTTGATATTGGCTTTGAATGAAGAATATCTGGAAGATAGTCAGCAGGTTCTTGATTTGAACAATAACGATTGTTTAGCCATCATACCACCAATTAGTGGAGGTACTTATTTAATCAACACAATTAAAGTTCCTTATTAATTTCAGGTGTTCTCCAACATCAAAGCATTCATGGCGTACCGTAAGAAGATGAATAACAAGGACAATATGAAGACATATTGCCTGAGGAAGGCAGAAGAGAGACCGGAATATTCTTGCTGTAGAGTAGACGCTGTGGGACGTCGAGTTATATCAACCCAGGCTGAAATACAATGTAAGTACTACTGCCAGCGGAATACACAATTATACACGAAAAGTCCACTTTGAGACCTAGGTGTAGGCGCAAACAGCCCTAAAGGATGGGTGAAGCTTCTACGAGAGCACTTTGAATGCATCAGTTCCCAATGGATCACTAAAGCAACGTTTCGCGTGGTTAGTATCCGGATGGGTGACCTGGCCAATAATTGCATGCTGGCTTTTTTCGGTCTCACACAAGCTGGGTAAGGTTAAATTGTAGCCAACTCTGGAGTAAAGGGACTTTCCAGTCCTATGCGAGCAGTATAAATAAGCACTATTAAATAATAATTTTCAGATCGTAAAGAGCACTATGATGAGACTCCTGGTACGGATTGTAACTCCAACTCGGGTAAAACCAAGACCAAACGGTCTGCATCATCAAAAGCAGAACCACCCTCCAAACTAACAACTAGACTGGCTTTTCATAAGAAGTGTTATGTTGATCGGACGTAACCTTACTATACAACTGCTAAGAAAGGTGTTAAGGTCTTACGTGACGGAGTGCAATAGTCCTAAATCAAAATGGACGCGGCACATCAGGGATCAGGAAGAGACCGCCTTAACATAATAATTACGTGACGGAGTTCACGTAAGACCTTAGCACCTTATCCTCACCTAGCCTGAGGAGTTGATGACCGGAAAAAGCCAGGAGCACGCGATTGTCCAGATGGGTACCCATTCGAATACCAACCACGTGTACCAACTTCAGTGATCCATTGGCAACTGGACCAACTGGTGATGCATTGAATCTTATCCATCCAGGATAAAGTTCGTCCCGAGCGGGATTGGAACCCGCGACCTAGCCCTAGGTAGAGCTTACAAGGCAGGCGTGCTACCCACCAGGCTAACTAGGCGTGTTTGTGTGTGTGTTAGTGTTGTGATATGTGTGTACGTGGTGGTGTTGTGTAGGGGTGGTATAGTGTGTGTGGTGATGGTGAGCATGTGCAGTGGTATGTATGTACGTGAGTTGAGATGTGTATGGCAATATATGTGAGTGAAGGCATTTTTTTTTTTATTATTATTTTAATTGAAACAGGTCTTGATTATTGTTCCATAAAATGTAATGTTATTACCAATCAAATATATAAGACCTTGTTTAGACTGCGAGAGTAAAGGGAGGTGTTTTGTTAAGAAATTAATACATAACTCGTATAGGGACCTCGCAACATGTTTTGGTTCAAAAAATTGACCAAAGAAAATTTCAGCCTTACATTACTTTCCTTCCTCTAGGTAGGTAAGGAAATTAGGAGTAATTACAATTTGCCAGCCTAGTTAGCTTGGTAGGTAGCGCGTATGTCTTGTAAGCGCTAGGCCGCGGGTTAAATTAACGCCCGGGGGGATTTTATCCCAAATAGATGAGGCTCCCAATGTCTTTCTCTTATCCTGTCTTCCTTCTCTCTTCGTTTTCGGGACGATAACACCTTAGTAGTTACAGTTCTCTCTATTAGACCTCTTAAAAAAAAAAAGAAAATTAAAACTCCTATGCTGGTAGTATAAACAAGGTATATTCTATTCTAGGCTGGCATAGGTGTACTTTCCTTACGGGAAACTGACCCCTGCTGAAATCGGACCTGAATGGAGCATTGATCAATTTTCCAGGGGTCAGTTTATACCTACACCTTAGCTAGCCTAGGACTTGTAAGGGTAAACTGGTCTCCTCACAGCTCATTAAATGTGCGAAGAGAGAAGGAAGACAGGATAGGAGAAAGCCAGTCGTTCCGGGAACGAACCTCATCTGTTTGGTATAAAACACTCCCCAGGCGGGGATCGAACCCGCGACCTAGCCCTTACAAGGATCCGTGGATCCGGATAGTACTGAATTTGATTCGGTGGGGAAGGTGATACACCCCAGGCGGGGATCGAACCCGCTACCTAGCCCTAGCACTTACAAGGGAGACGCGCTACCGTCCAGGCTCACTAGAGTGGTACATAACCACTGGAATAGTAGGTACACATACACATCATGTAGTTTAAACTAGAGCTAAAAATATGTTTCACCGGATTTGAGATCCGATTATCCGGAGTTCAAAGCCGTGGATCCGGATTCCGGATAGTACTGAATTTGATTCGGTGGGGAAGGTGAGTTGAAAATACTTTTATACGCAGTGGATAGCCCACCCTGTATTAATCCAGGCTAATATTAGACCACTTTGCTGAGCAAGCATACATAACTTTGAGCTTTTGTTGACTTTTCCTGTATTTACTAACAAAGATAATCCACCATAACTACAATAAATGAGGTAGGTATGCCTACAGTGATAACCAAAAGCCATGGAATTTTCCACTGATTTGAAAGAAAAGAATAATAATACCCTATGGATGATGATTCTAATAATGATAATAACACTGATGATGATGCTTATAATAATCGAACAATGTGTTGTGCTAAATATACCTACCTAGCCAAACGGGGTGGGGTGTCCATGAACTTACAAAATATTTCATTTATTTATTTGCACTCTAAGTAACAAAGGCCATGTGTATTATTACAAAATGTAAACACGGCAAAATACATTATTTAAACTAATTTTCATTATCATTTTTTACTTTCCTTATCCAATTAACTTCTTTTCATTCCACCAAAAGCACTTGATCCTACCCATTGGCTATGGGTACCAGTCGATTGACTGACGCTCGTTCAGTCAGCCTGGTTACCTTAGAAGGTAGTGCTAGCTCTCCTTGTAAACACTAGGTCGCGGGTTCGATTTCCGCTCGTTCAGTCAGCCTAGTTACCTTAGAGTGTTTTGTTAAGAAATGAATACATAACTACTCGCATAGGGACCTCGCAACATGTTTTGGTTCAGAAAATTGACCAAAGAAAATTTCAGCCTTACATTACTTTCCTTCCTCTAGGTAGGTAAGGAAATTAAGAGTAATTACAATTTGCCAGCCTAGTTAGCTTGGTAGGTAGCGCGTATGTCTTGTAAGCGCTAGGCCGGGGGGATTTTATCCCAAATGTCTTTCTCTTATCCTGTCTTCCTTCTTTCTTCGTTTTCGGGACGATAACACCTTAGTAGTTACAGTTCTCTCTATTAGACCTCTTAAAAAAAAAAGCTTACCGGATAGAGACCTCCGGACAACGCCTTCCCCAGGATAACTATATCCGGCCTCACATCTTCATAATGGATCGCCAATAGTATTATACCCTATCAATATTTACACAATTCATAAAACTGGACGCCCAGTCTAAACGGTATGTAGACTACAGGTAGTTAAGTACGTACCTACCTACCTGCATTTTCAAGTGGGTAAATTTTCCATTCAGTCAGCCTAGTTACCTTAGAAGGTAGTGCTAGCTCTCCTTGTAAATTTTACTAACAAAGATAATCCACAATAGGTATTATACCCTATCAATATTTACACAATTCATAAAACTGGACGCCCAGTCTGAATGGTATGTAGACTAGGTACTTAAGTACTTACCTACCTACCTGCATTTTCAAGTGGGTAAATTTTCCATTCAGTCAGCCTAGTTACCTTAGAAGGTAGTGCTAGCTCTCCTTGTAAAAAACGGTATGTAGACTAGGTAGTTAAGTACGCACCTACCTACCTGCATTTTCAAGTGGGTAAATTTTCCATTCAGTCAGCATAGTTACCTTAGAAGGTAGTGCTAGCTCTCCTTGTAAACACTAGGTCGCGGGTTCGATTTCCGCTCGTTCAGTCAGCCTAGTTACCTTAGAAGGTAGTGCTAGCTCTCCTTGTAAACACTAGGTCGCGGGTTCGATTTCCGCTCGTTCAGTCAGCCTAGTTACCTTAGAAGGTAGTGCTAGCTCTCCTTGTAAACACTAGGTTTTCTTCACTTGGTACCCCCACTTCCGGGCTAGCTTGATGGAGGTTTCACCGCCTTCCACACCTAGTGGGGAGATAAGGAGGTTGTGAGAATGTTAATATTAATCAAGATTGGTTCAAAAAATTTCTCTGGCCATCCAAAATATTCCAAAGGGGCAACAATTAGCATCATGAACACTTTTGCCCTCTGGAATGATGTTAAGCAGCGCGCAGACTGATCATACACTTCCAAAACTTCAGACATTTCCGACAGATTTTGTATTTTGCTTCCTATGTTAAGTAATGGTAGTCCGCACACCTATCCGTATTAGACATTTCCAACACTTCCGACATACTACCATTACTTAACATAGGAAGCAGAATACAGGATTTGTCGGAAATGTCTGAAAGTGTTGGACCTCAATCAAGATGGAAAAAGTAAGATTTTTTTTTTCTTACCTATTATTATTTTAAGATGTTTAATAGAGGGAACAATAACAATGGGGAGGTCTTATTGTCCAGAAATAAAAAACAGAAGGAGGACAGAACGTATAGGAAAAAAAAAATGCCAGCCATTTCAAGGTTAAACCTTTTATATTTGGGATAAAGTTTGCCCTGAGCAGGAATAGAACTCAGCGTTTACGAAAAACGTACTAGAATCCACAACCTTGCACATACAAGGAACATGCAAATCATCCAAGCTAAGCAGGCTGCTGGCAATTAAACTTCCATGCCAATGTTTGTGGCAAGAAGAAGAAAAAAAAATGGGAACTGTTCAGCACAACAGCACGAAAACTATGTAAGCAAGAAACAAAAGGTGATGTAGGGGAAGTTGCAGAACTATGTACAACACAGACTTTTATACAGTATGTTTCAGCTAAGGTGACTACCAATAAAATTACCTTTTGAACGGATGCGATTTTTTTAGAGCTTTGTTAGTGGGAATTGCAACAACGGAGGTGTTATAAGGTGTGTCCACACAAAGTCGACTGGCCGTCGTTCGATGTCCACTGAACCGTCCACACTGCCTCGACAACATAGTTTTATCTCGTCGATCGACGGCCGGTCGACTATGTTTGAACGCAGCTTTATCGTCACGAAATCGAAGAGAGAAGGAAAAACGGAACAGCAGGCTTTCTCCTTCTCTCTTACAATACAAGACAAAAGATACCCTTTAAGTTACCTCGTGTTAACGAAGTTCTGGAGATAGAAAAAGACCTAAACCCCTTTTAAGCGTTGGGTCGCGCGTCCAATTCCCGCCCGGGGCGGATTTTATGCTTAACAGATAAAGTTCGTTCTCGGAGCGACTGGCTTTCTCCTATCCTGCCTTCCTTCTCTTTTCGGTTTCGGGACGATAAGACCTTGGGCAGTTACAGTCCCCTTTATGAAACCTCTTCAACGGCGCGAACGACACACAAGTGTTAAAGCGCCTAATGGAAAAAAATCTGGTGTGAACATCACACGACTTTCCTTATCCTATTAAATTATGCTTATTTGGGTGTTTTTCTATTGTTACTTTTACAATGTCTCCAACCGTTTAGTCGATATAGCTGAAAACCGCCAAAAGTGGTCGAAACCAGCCAAAAAACGGTCAAAATACCGCCAACCACAGCACCTATGGTAACCAAAATTTTCGAGTTACATCCTTGTCACTTTTGTAGACTACATACCAAATTTCAAGTCTCTAGCTCATACCGTTCCCGAGATAATAATAAATTACGCCAAAAACCGCCAAGCGTTGCACCGACCTTAACCAAAAGTTTCGTGTCGCATCCTTGTCACATTTGACAACTGCATACCAAATTTCAAGTCTCTAGCTCTTTCCGTTCTCGAGATATTTTGTTTACAGACAGACACACACACGGACCAATGGCTGAAACTTTGGATTTAGGCTCTAGGGACCTCAAAACGTGTTTTGGCTCTAAAAGCTGACCATCGAATATTTGACCCGATTACATTACTTTCCTTCCTATAGGATAAGGACAGTAAAAAAACCTCTTCAAGAAACACCCTGTACTTGTCGTTCCACCTAACAAAATTTCATGAGGTAAAAGGCAGAACACAATTCGTATTATCAGGTAGCTACCTGGCACGTAGGTATACATTGTAAGGCATGTTCTGTTTTTGTGGACTTTGACTTGTTCAAGTGTTCTAATTCTAACATTGTCTAGGTATAGGTAGGTATAATAGGTACCTATTAGCTTTATTTCATTTTTAATCGAGATTGGGAACTTCGATACTTCGCTCTTTTGGAAACTTGGATTTAGTCTCATAACAATGTTATCTCGTTTGATTTTATCTTTTCCAATATATTAGATAACAATATGAAATTATATTGGAGACAACCACGCCTTGTAAACACTAGGTCGCAGGTTCGATTTCCGCTCGGGGCGAACATTATCCTAAACAGACAAGGTTCTTTCTCGGATCTCGGAACGGTTGGCTACCTCCTATCGGCCATCTTGTCCTCCTTCTATCTCCGATTTCGGGACAATGCGACTTCCGACGAAAAGGTACCTATCTAAATAAAATCAGCTTAACTCCAAACACAAAAAGCCCACTCCCAGGCTTACGTGTAGGGGCAAACAGCCCTAAAGGGTGGGTTAAGCTTTTACGAATCTATGAACTAAATGAAAAAATAAATAAAATAAAAAATAAATCAAAACAGGACTTACTGTATGGAAGATATTTGCCGGTTGGAAAACTTCAAGTTGTTCAATGTGAACATTTTGCTGCCTTGGGATGAACTGCCCAACCAAAATTCACTCCTTGGATTTGGAAAATGTCGAGACAAGCACAAAACAATGAAGGTCCTTTCAGATAACAAGTCCTAATCTAAACAAATGAAAAAATTAATAAAATAAAAAAAAATACATAAATCAAAACAGGACTTACTGTATGGAAGATATTTGCCGGTTGGAAAACTTCAAGTTGTTCAAAGTGAACATTTTGCTGCCTTGGGATGAACTGCCAAACCAAAATTCACTCCTTGGATTTGGAAAATGTCGAGACAAGCACAAAACAATGAAGGTCCTTTCAGATAACAAGTCCTAATCTAAACCAATTACTTTCATTTTTATTTCCTCTTAAAACAGGAGACGAACTGATTTACGATTATGAACGCATTTTTGTTTGGAAATCGAATGCATTCAGGTGCCTCTACACAGACTTTTATACAGTATGTTTCAGTTTTAAGCGTTAGGTCGCACGTTCAATTCCCGCCCGGGGCGGATTTTATGCTCAACAGATAAAGTTCGTTCTCGGAGCGACTGGCTTTCTCCTATCCTGTCTTCCTTCTCTTTTCGATTTCGGGACGATAAGACCATAGCAGTTACAGTTCCCTCTGTCAAACCTCTTCAACGGCGCGAACAACACACAAGTGTGCGGTAGCGCCTGGTAAACAAGAGGGCGTGGGTTCGATCCCAGCCGAGGCATGAAATTTTATCCTCATCTATTTGAGATTTTGACCACATAATAATGGAGCTCTAAGGGTTAGGTGGTAGAAAACGCCTCCGGCGTTAACCTAAATGGTTTTTATGAGCAGTCATTTAATCCCAACTTGGACAAGATCAGAACATTTTGATATCTGGAGTTTGTGACATCCGGTTAACAAATCTTCATCTGGACATCCGAAAAACCGTACTCGATTTTAAAGTGAACTTTCGTTTTGAAACTGGATATTGTGGTGATCCTTTGGGAGCAGTGCATTCAAAGTACTATTGTTTCCGTCCTAGCCAGCTGTGTATTAAGATAGTGGCAAACTTCATCACAATAGAGCTAAAACACTCACTAGATAATTAAGCACACCATTTCCATCCGTAGAAATCTCTGACTTTTGTCACAGACCAAAACTGGATCTTATGACTTATGAGGATGAGGATTGTACTGAACAAAATTAACCATTTCTGTCTGTGAAAATCTCTGATTTCGTGTTATGAGATTTGTAATGAACAAAATTAGGTGATGTAAAGAAGGAGGACAGTTTGATTTACTCACATTAAAACCCAATATATTTAGTATTGACCTAATGATGAGAAAACAGACTTTTGTGTTTGGAGGCTTTGTCAAAAATTTGGGCTGATTGCAATACTTTCTCATTACATCATATAGCTTCCTATTCATAGAAAGTAAAAAACTTAATATTAGTAACAAAACCTGAAGTAGAGAGAGTGAGACCGGACCAGACTGATTTTCTACCGTGTGTCCAATCGTTCATCTGATTCCAAATTGAGAACACTGTTTCCTCGTACAACCTGAAACACAAACCAACAGGGTATCTTCAATAGATCAGTTGCGCTTACTTGGGTGGTGTTTCAAAGTCATAGAGCAGGAAAAATGAGGACCAACAGAATTTTTCTTTTTCTTCTACGACTTCTAGATCCCGAGATAAATCGATTAAAAAAATGCCGGTAAATCGTGAACTTTGACGTCACGACATACACTCCCGTAGGCGATGACGTCACATCAAATGTCCCAAGCAAAGCTCCCTCGCAGGCAACGCATTAATGTGTTTGTGCGCATACATTTCTGCACAGTTCTTTCTGCTCCTCTGCTAACGCGCTTGCATGTGGCGCTACCTAGCGGACAAAAATAGCAACTGCGTTAAGTCTGACATCACAAATCTTTGAACTCTTTCATTATAAAAATTGAATTTTAAGGGACCTATTTGAAGCACAAATCACCAATCAAAATGAATTCCCATTTTTGGTGCTTCCCCTATTGGCAGGAGAACATGGAAATATGAAAAATTGAACAGGTCATAACTCCGGCCCTGGTTGTCGGATCGAGCTCAATCTTGTACCAAAGTATTACGTTCTTTAAGACCATTAATATGATGTATCACAATTAGGGGGTTGAATTGCCATTTTTGGTGCTTCCCCTATTGGCAGGAGAACATGGAAATATGAAAAATTGAATAGGTCATAACTATCTGGCCCTGGTTGTCGGATCGAGCTCAATCTTGTACCAAAGTATTACGTTCTTTAAGACCATTAATATGATGTATCACAATTAGGGGGTTCTCATTTAAGGTTTCAAAGTTGGGCCCCCTTGGGTCGACCCTGGCTCCGACCTAAATCTTTTAACTACTTTAAAAAATGGTATTTCAAAAGATAAAACACTACCCTAAATTTCAGCTTCTTATCTTTAGCCGTTCAAAAAATATTCAGAGGTTCCCGGACTTTATAAACACTCTATTGGTTCCCGGACTTTATAAACACTCTGTATAAGTGCTAATTAGCAGGTCTTTAGTATTACGTAGGTATCATTTTAATTAGAGGTAACATTTGAGTTTCAAAATTTGAAATCAGAGGACCAATGATTATTTCTTAATTGAATTTGGGCTGATTGCAATACTTTCTCATTACATCATATAGCTTCCTATTCATAGAAAGTAAAAAACTTAATATTAGTATCAAAACCTGAAGTTGAGAGAGTGAGACCGGACCAGATTGATTTTCTACCGTGTGTCCAATCGTTCATCTGATTCCAAATTGAGAACACTGTTTCCTCGTACAACCTGAAACACAAACCAACAGGGTATCTTCAATCGCATTCGCATTGATTGGAAGTCAAGGAAAAGTAAAATAGTCAAGGAGAATTGATATTCTACAACTCTAAATAGTACTTGTCTTAGGTTCTTTCTGCCACTTCCAGTTGAGGGTATGGTTAGTGAAGTATTAAAGGGCATTTGTGTGTGAATACTGAAAGTAAACCAGATCAAGATTTGTGAGTTGGTGTTCTTGTAGCATACTGAAATTTGTATTCAGTTATTTTTTGTCACCCTGTACATGTACATGTACATGTATAATTGTGTTCTTTCTTCACCTCCTCCTTGCCTTTTCCCATGTTAGACAGACACAGCATTTTTGTCACCCTCTCAATCAGCCCTAGGGAGATTGCTTTTGGGCTGACATTTGGTTTTGGCTACAATTTTTTTACAAGTGGATGCCCTTCACATTCAACCTCTAACAGGATATGATGTCCTGAAGAGGCACCTAGCAATGGTGGATGGTGGTTCTGAACTTCTGAATCCAGCATGGTATGGTACCTTTTGAGTAACTTTCCTTCCTAGACATAGCGTTAAAAGTACAACTTACTTCTTCAACTCTGGAGGATGTGATTTGCTCATTGTTCTTCAAAGGAGTCACTTGTAATCAGGAAACGGGCAAAACAAGGAAGTAGTCCAGAAGCAGAAGAGTTTAGTGAAAAGCCGGAAGATCTAGAAAAAGTTTTGAGATTTTTGAAATCAAACAACAAACCCCCTCCCCTCTGCCACTTTTTTTTCTCTGTGACAGTGTTGCCAAGTTCCTTAACCCCTTGAAGCCCTACAACTCTCTTTTTTTTCAATTTTTAAGTACGTCAAAACAGATTAAAATAAATGGAAAATTAATAGAGGATTAAATAGGATTTATATTAAACGTTTATTAATATTCAGACAGTCTGAAATACTGGTTTCGCTATATCTTTCTTAAGAAAAAAGTACCAAACCAAACTGAAGTAGATCTTGCTGATCGTGTAAACGAGACTTAAATGAGGGGGAGAAAAGGAGAAATTTTTGAGAATTTGCCCCGCGAAATTTTTGAAATCAAATCCTGAAAACTGGCAGCTGGCTGCTGGCTGTTTTGTGTTCCGTGTCCCTTCCGGGCACTGATAAAGTGATAAAAAACTACCTAGATAAAAGTGTTACAGGTGGGTAGATTATTGAAGTTTCATTACCTATTGAATGAGCTATTACGTAACCATCAACCCATTTCATTTGCATAGGAACCAGTGTTTTGAAAGGGTGAACGTGTATGCTACCTTCACATGTTCACAGTTGATTAGATTATATTTGTTGTGCAATATGTTTGAAGTATAGTATACTACAACAATAAAGGTAGGTTTATTTTGGCCACCAACATCTTGATATGTTTACGCCAAAGTAAAAATTTTACAACAATAAAGGTAGGTTCATTTTGGCCACCAACATCCTGATATGTTTACGCCAAAGTAAAAATTTGTGTGAATTATGTAGCCTTACCGTATAATTAGGTAGGTATGTACAGCCAGCAACAATAGTACATTGAATGCACCACTCCAAAATGAACCACTGAAGTTGAGCAACATTGAACATATGTAGGTAGTTAGTATCCAGATATGAGACACTACTTTAAATTCCTTTTTTGTTTCAGGGACATGCCCGAGAAAGAAGTTGTTGTTACTGTTCTTTTCTTTGCCAAAGCAAAAGATCTCAGTGGAACTGTTCAGAGCACTATAACATTGAAATCACCAATTGATTATTCAAGAGAAGGAAGATAGGATAGCCAATAGGAGAAAGCCAGCTGTTCCGGCAAATTCTTAAATCCTAAAAATTGTTTAAAAAAGAATATGAAATGAGAAGGTCATGTTATTTGTTGGGAGAAGGGGGATTTTTATTTGAGATCAAGACAGAGGTAGGTATCACATTTGAAGGAAGATAGGATAGCCGATAGGAGAAAGCCAGCTGTTCCGGCAAATTCTTAAATCCTAAAAATTGTTTTAAAAAGAATATGAAATGAGAAGGTCATGTTATTTGTTGGGAGAAGGGGGATTTTTATTTGAGATCAAGACAGAGGTAGGTATCACATTATTTTTCTACCCATGCCTTTTTAAGTGGCACATTAGTATAAAAATAGCAAGCAAAATTTGTATTATGTAGGTAGGTAAAGGTACCAATTTTATTGTGCCACAAAACAATGCTTTCCTCTTCAGGTTTATAAATTTTGGGGCATTCAATAAATTGCTATTACGGGAATGGTTTTTATGAGCAGTCATTTAATCCCAACTTGGACAAGATCAGAACATTTTGATATCCGGAGTTTGTGACATCCGGTTAACAAATCTTCATCTGGACATCCGAAAAACCGTACTCGATTTTAAAGTGAACTTTCGTTTTGAAACGGATATTCATTGGTGATCCTTTGGGAACAGTGCATTCAAAGTACTATTGTTTCAGTCCTAGTCAGCTGTGTATTAAGACAGTGGCAAAATTCATCACAATAGAGCTAAAACACTCACTAGGTAATTAAGCATACCATTTCCATCTGTAGAAATCTCCGACTTATGTCACAGACCAAAACTGGATCTTATGACTTTATGGGGATGAGGATTGTACTGAACAAAATTAACCATTTGTCTGTGAAAATCTCTGATTTCGTGACAGACTATAAATGGCTCTTATGAGATTTGTAATGAACAAAGTTAGGTGATGTAAAGAAGGAGGACAGTTTGATTTACCCACATTAAAACCCAATATATTTAGTATTGACCTATTGATGAGAAAACAGACTTGTGTTTGGAGGCTTTGTCAAAAATTTGGGCTGATTGCAATACTTTCTCATTACATCATATAGCTTCCTAATCATAGAAAGTAAAAAACTTAATATTAGTATCAAAACCTGAAGTAGAGAGAGCGAGACCGAACCAGACTGATTTTCTACCGTGTGTCCAATCGTTCATCTGATTCCAAATTGAGAACACTGTTTCCTCGTACAACCTGAAACACAAACCGCAGAATCCAACTTCCACAGTATTATTTGTCAGAGGAGACTTATGCCCCCCATTCACACTTATTGTGTGTGGCGGGAAAATCTCAAGACCAAGGTCTCAGACTGTCTGACAAATCTGGACATGGAGCTTTTTCCACCACTCACTTTGTCTGACAGACCTAGGATTAGCCTGAGATAATAAGAACATAAAATAATGCAATTTATTTTGCGATATGATGTCCTGAAGAGGCACCTAGCAATGGTGGTTCTGAATCCAGCATGGTATGGTACCTTTTGAGTAACTTTCCTTCTTATACATAGCGTTATAAGTACAACTTACTTCTTCAACTCTGGAGGATGTGATTTGCTCATTGTTCTTCAAAGGAGTCACGTGTAATCAGGAAACGGGCAAAACAAGGAAATTGTCCAGAAAAGATAGTGAAAAGCCGGAATCTACGAAAAGTTTTGAGATTTTTGAGCTTTGAAGCTTTGAACAAATTTTAAAATCAAAATCAAACAACAAACCCCGAGGCTCCCCTCTGCCACTTTTTTTTTCTCTGTGACAGTGTTGCCAAGTTCCTCAACCCCTTGAAGCCCTACAACTCTCATGTTTTTTTTTTTTTTTCAATTTTCCAGTACGTCCAAACAGATTAAAATAAATGGAAAATTAATAGAGGATTAAAGAGGACTTGTATTAAACGTTTATTAATATTCAGACAGTCTGAAATACTGGTTTTGCTATATCTTTCTTAAGAAAAAAATACCAAACCAAATTGAAGTAAATTTTTCTGATCGTGTAAACGAGGCTTAAACGAGGGGGAGAAATTTTTGAGAATTTACCCCGCGAAATTTTTAAAATCAAATCCTGAAAACTGGCAGCTAGCTCTGGCTCAGCTGGAGTCAGCTGGCTGCTGGCTGTTTTGTGTTCCGTGTCCCTTCCGGGCACTGATAAAGAAGTGATAAAAAACTAGATAAAAATAAAAGTGTTACAGGTGGGTAGATTATTGAAGTTTCATTACCTATTGAATGAGCTATTACGTAACTATCAACCCATTTCATTTGCATAGGAACCAGTGTTTTGAAAGGGTGAATGTGTATGCTACTGAAAGGGTGAACGCTGGTAAACAGGAGGGCGTGGGTTCGATCCCAGCCGAGGCATGGAATTTTATCCTCATTTATTTGAGATTTTGACCACATAACAATGGTCTTCCTTTTTCATTTTATTTTAAGCTTTGGCCTTCATAGAGGGGGTGGCTGTTCTAATAATGGAGGTCTTATCATGCTGCAATCGAAGACAGAAAAAGGACAGAATAGGAGAAAGCCAGCCGTTAAAAAACGAACCTTATCTGTTCGGTATAAATTACGCCCCAGGCGGGAATCGAACCCGTGACGTAGCGCTTACAAGGTAGGCACACTAGTTTCCAAGTGAACTAGATTGGCCAAGGAGAAAAGTAAGTAATGGGCTCTTGGCTCTTAAACACCGTTACTGAATTCTCAGTAAATGGTTTCTTTAAATTAAATTGATCCCAAGGGCAAGGGAAACCTAGACCCTTGACAAATGGAGTTTGCCTGAAAGCATGTGATGTGTTCAAATACACTTGACCCCCAATGCTCTTTTGACTTTGTGATTTCTACCTTGACATGTTCACAGTTGATTAGATTTTATATTTGTTGTGCAATATGTTTGAAGTATAGTATACTACAACAATAAAGGTAGGTTCATTTTGGCCACCAACATCCTGATAAATATGTTTACGCCAAAGTAAAAATTTGTGTGAATTATGTAGCTTTACCGTGAAGTTAGGTAGGTATGTACAGCCAGCAACAATAGTACATTGAATGCACCAGTCCAAAATGAACCACTGAAGTTGAACAACATTGAACATAGGTAGTTAGTATCCAGATATGAGACACTACTTTAAATTCCTTTTTTGTTTCAGGGACATGCCCGAGAAAGAAGTTGTTGTTACTGTTCTTGCTGTAATTACAATCCCCAGGTGGTACTTAGCTATGATTCCCTCATTTATACCCAGGTCCTCTCTTTGAGTTGAAAACATTTTAATTAAGCAGAGAATACTTACATGTCACTTTCTTGTCCATGAATCTGAAAAAAAAAAGAGAAAAAATTTATTCAAGTACATACTTTATTTAGAGCTTTGATAGAGAGAACTGTAACCACTGAGGCTTTCTTGTTGTCCTGAAAGTGAAAAGAGAAGGAAGACAGGATAGGAGAAAGCCAGCTGTTCTGAGAACATACCCTATCTCTTTGGGATAAACTTTACCCTAGGTGGGAATCACATCTTCAACATAGAGCTAGTAGCTAGGCAGATGCACTACCTTCCAAGCTAACCAGGCTGGCAACACAGTTCTTGCAGAATCCACTGAATTCTCAGTAAATGGTTTCTTTAAATTAAAATGATCCCAAAGGCAAGGTAAATCTAGACCCTTGACAAATGGAGTTTGCCTGAAAGCATGTGATGTGTTCAAATACACTTGACCCCCAATGCTCTTTTGACTTTGTGATTTGATTTCCCCCTCAGACTTGGCAACGTACCTGTGAGTGAAGCCAGTGTGGTGATTGCCATCTCCTCACCTCACCGTCAGACAGCCTTCCAAGTGAACTAGATTGGCCAAGGAGAAAAGTAAGTAATGGGCTCTTGGCTCTTAAACACTCTTGCTGAATTCTCAGTAAATGGTTTCTTTAAATTAAATTGATCCCAAGGGCGAGGTAAACCTAGACCCTTGACAAATTAATGGAGTTTGCCTGAAGGCATGTGATGTGTTCAAATACACTTGACCCCCAATGCTCTTTTGACTTTGTGATTTGATTTCTCCCTCAGACTTGGCAACGTACCTGTGAGTGAAGCCAGTGTGGTGATTGCCATCTCCTCACCTCACCGTCAGACAGCGCTGTCGGCAGTGGAACACGCTATTAACAAACTGAAAGAGATGGCACCTATCTGGAAGAAAGAGGAGTATGCTCCCGGTACTCACACGGATGCACAGTGGAAGGAAAACTCAGAATGTATGTGGCGAGTAAAACACTAGAAACTTAACCCAAAGGTCCGTTCCCATTTGTCGTGAGTTTCACCCGATTTTTTCCCGAATGTCCTGTACAGTCCACTTCAACTGGGAAGTCCGATGACCTTTGGGTGCGCACTCGTCAAAAAATAGCTCGTTGATTAACAAGTAAGCATGTGCCACACGGATGCACAGTGGAAGGAAAACTCAGAATGTATGTGGCGAGTAAAACACTAGACACTTAACTTAACCCAAAGGTCCGTTCCCATTTGTCGTGAGTTTCACTCGATTTTTTCCCGAATGTCCTGTAGGCAATGTAATTTAAATGAGAGTGTTACGCACGCCACGATTTTTACTTTCTATTTTTTCCGGGCGACACAAAATATCCTTGCAGGCCATGTAATTTAAATAAAAGTGTTCTCACTACGCACGACACGATTTTTACTTTCTTTTTTTTCCGGGCGATACAAAATATCCTTGCAGGCAATGTAATTTAAATAAAAGTGTTCTCACTACGCACGACACGATTTTTACTTTCTTTTTTTTTGTGACATCCAGTTAACAAATCTTCATCTGGACATTCGAAAAACCGTACTCGATTTTAAAGTGAACTTTCGTTTTGAAACCGGATATTCATTGGTGATCCTTTGGGAACGGTGCATTCAAAGTACTATTGTTAGACAGTGGCAAAACTCATCACAATAGAGCTAAAACACTCACTAGATAATTAAGCATACAATTTCCATCCGTAGAAATCTCCGACTTTTGTCACAGACCAAAACTGGATCTTATGACTTATGGGGATGAGGATTGTACTGAACAAAATTAACCATTTGTCTGTGAAAATCTCTGATTTCGTGACAGACTATAAATGGCTCTTAATTAAGTCAAAGTGAAACAAATTTTAGCCAATCAGATGTTTGTAATTGATCCTTAGGTGTGGCTTGAGAGCCAGTATTTTGTTCATAAACATGGCCCTAGATTCACTTTTTTGTCCTCTGTAAGAATTTTGTTTAATCTTTTTATCTCTTGCCTATCCAGGTTGTATCTTTGCATTATGAAGCTTACAAGTCCATGGCCCTGAAAGTTTTCAAGGATATTTGCAATAACCTACGTGAGACCTGGCCAGACATTGTCAATGTAGCCATCTATCATAGGTAAGGCGTTTTTTTTTCTTCCTTTTTCATTTTATTTTAAGGTTTGGCCTTCATAGAGGGGGTGTTCTAATGTGGCTGTTCTAATAGGTGGCTGTTCTAATAATGGAGGTCTTATCATGCTGCAATCAAAGACAGAAAAGGGACAGAATAGGAGAAAGCCAGCCGTTCCAAAAACGAACCTTATCTGTTCGGTATAAATTACGCCCCAGGCGGGAATCGAACCCGTGACGTAGCGCTTACAAGGTAGGCACACTAGCTATTTTAAGGTTTGGCCTTCATAGAGGGGGTGGCTGTTCTAATAATGGAGGTCTTATCATGCTGCAATCAAAGACAGAAAAAGGACAGAATAGGAGAAAGCCAGCCGTTCCGAAAACGAACCTTATCTGTTCGGTATAAATTACGCCCCAGGCGGGAATCGAACCCGTGACGTAGCGCTTACAAGGTAGGCACACTAGCTTCCAAGTGAACTAGATTGGCCAAGGAGAAAAGTAAGTAATGGGCTCTTGGCTCTTAAACACTCTTACTGAATTCTCAGTAAATGGTTTCTTTAAATTAAAATGATCCCAAAGGCAAGGTAAATCTAGACCCTTGACAAATGGAGTTTGCCTGAAAGCATGTGATGTGTTCAAATACACTTGACCCCCAATGCTCTTTTGACTTTGTGATTTGATTTCTCCCTCAGACTTGGCAACGTACCTGTGAGTGAAGCCAGTGTGGTGATTGCCATCTCCTCACCTCACCGTCAGACAGCGCTGTCGGCAGTGGAACACGCTATTAACAAACTGAAAGAGATGGCACCTATCTGGAAGAAAGAGGAGTATGCTCCCGGTACCCACACGGATGCACAGTGGAAGGAAAACTCAGAATGTATGTGGCGAGTAAAACACTAGACACTTAACCCAAAGGTCTGTTCCCACTTGTCGTGAGTTTCACCCCGATTTTTTCCCGAATGTCCTGTATGTAATGTAATTTTAATGAGAGTGTTACGCACGACACGATTTTTACTTTCTATTTTTTCCGGGCGACACAAAATATCCTTGCAGGCAATGTAATTTAAATAAAAGTGTTCTCACTACGCACGACACGGTTTCTTCCGACAAGTGGGAATGGGCCTTAAGGCTAAAAACAGAATGAAGCAGAAAGTATAGCGCGCAGAGCACGTGTAGAACAAACAGCCCTAAGAGTCGGATTAAGCTTATACGAATCGACGACATCGATAGTGGGAAGCAACAAATTCAAATGACATAGAGCCGAAAGCAAAAAGCTCTATGCTCTTTGCTTTAATCTGTTTTTAGCCTTAACCTCCGTGGTCGAGTGGGTATCACATGCAACCCTTTCACGCCAGAGGTCCCAGGAATCTGGTGGGGTCGAAGTTTTTTCAACTCAGTGATTTGAAGTTCGGAGTATTTTGCTCAGATTTTTGCGTGTTTCCAGTTTTCAACGAACACTTCTTCCATAACTTTAATTTTTTTTTTCTTGTTATCATTTCGAGGTTGTTAATTTTAAGTCCATTAGCTTTATCACTTATCTTTTTAAGTGCAATTCATTTTCATACGTGCCTTCTTTGTGTGTTGTTTAGTTTTTTTTTCTAAAATAACCTTTTCCTTTACGAATCAATTTTGGTTTCTTGTAAAAGTAACAAAAAATTTCTTTTTTTGATGCCGATTTTCGAAAACATGGTCTGTGCAATATGCGATCTTTTCAAATTACATGTGATATAATGATCAATTTTTGGAGCTAACAAGGCCGAAGATGTTTGTGTGAAGATAGGTTCTACTGCAATACTTACTCGTAATTTTAGAATTAAACATAACCTAAGTACCTAGGTATATTTCTTCTTTTCTCTGTCACCTTCATCGTATTTCCCCGAAATATAAAATGTCCATTACACATTTTCATGATTAAGTAAAACTACCTTCTTTATTGCTTTACCTCTATTTTAACTTATATTAGGAGTAGGATATCTTTTAGTTTATTGTTTAATTTAATTTAATTTAATTTACGTCAGAATCTATCAATATGAAAGATCTACATTTACAATAATTTTGCACGTAAATACAGGAGATCAGTTTACATAATTGATAAAAAAGGAAAAATACAATAAAAAATCAAAATAAAAGGTGAGAATTGGTGTTTGGGTACATAGGTACATATTACATAATCATGTACTTACCTAAGTATGGTAACCCTCCAGCAAAACGTATCAGAAACTTTCACTTTGAGCACAATCGAGTAGGTACTTTTTTAAAGAGGTTTTATATTCAGAAACAAAATAAACAAAAGAAAATGTTTCGGACACAAGTCTGGAGAGTAAAAAAAAGTTGCTGTATTGTTGAGAAACAATGTCTGTCTGTATGTGTACTAGGTTAAAGACAACACAATCTCGATATGTGCGCTAAATATGTTTCATGATGTTGTATTGCCCTTCTCAGTGCCACCACCTAAACAGGAACATCTTAGCGAGCTCGATCCAAGTATGATACAAATCAACAGCAGTCATGAAGAGGTGAGTGCACCCAGTATTTAAATCTGGTAAAATAAATCAAATCATGATATTCTTTGTGGCAAAGCAGAGAGATTTTTCACAACTTTCACAGCATTAATAAGTGGGTATCACAGCATTACTAAGTGGGTATCACAGCATTACTAAGTGGGTATCACAGCATTACTAAGTGCCTCCTTTACTATTAATTCTCATTCATCAATCATTTTACACTGGCACATCTTTCACAGCATTACTAAGTGGGTATCACAGCATTACTAAGTGGGTACATCACAGCATTACTAAGTGCCTCCTTTACTATTAATTCTCATTCATCAATCATTTTACACTGGCACACATGGCCTTGTTTCTCAGCGTTAAGAGGTTTTATATTCAGAAACAAAATAGACAAAAGAAAATGTTTCGGACACAAGTCTGGAGAGTAAAAAAAAGTTGCTGTATTGGTGAGAAACAATGTCTGTCTGTATGTGTACTAGGTTAAACACAATCTCGATATGTGCGCTAAATATGTTTCATGATGTTGTATTGCCCTTCTCAGTGCCACCACCTAAACAGGAACATCTTAGCGAGCTCGATCCAAGTATGATACAAATCAACAGCAGTCATGAAGAGGTGAGTGCACCCAGTATTTAAATCTGGTAAAATAAATCAAATCATGATATTCTTTGTGGCAAAGCAGAGAGATTTTTCACAACTTTCACAGCATTACTAAGTGGGTATCACAGCATTACTAAGTGCCTCCTTTACTATTAATTCTCATTCATCAATCATTTTACACTGGCACACATGGCCTTGTTTCTCAGCGTGTAAATAAACAAACAATTTTACACTGGTAATGCCGCCACTGGTTGCTAGTTGCTACTCGATACGTTCCGATCCACTCGATTTTGAAGTGTAATAGAATTTATTAATTTTCAGGTGTAAACCAACCTCAGTGGTGTACTGGTTAGCGCGGTGGACTCTGGATCTGGAGGTTGGTGGTTCGAGTCCGCTACTCGATACGTTCCGATCCACTCGATTTTGAAGTGTAATACAATTTATTAATTTTCAGGTGTAAACCAACCTCAGTGGTGTACTGGTTAGCGCGGTGGACTCTGGATCTGGAGGTTGGTGGTTCGAGTCCAAGTCATAAAATTTAGCGTAGTGTATTAAGCGGCGAACGACATTTGTGACGAGCATTAATGCTTAACACAATTAAAGTTCCTTATTAATTTCAGGTGTTCTCCAACATCAAAGCATTCATGGCGTACCGCAAGAAGATGAATAACAAGGACAATATGAAGACATATTGCCTGAGAAAGGCAGAAGAGAGACCGGAATATTCTTGCTGTAGAGTAGACGCTGTGGGACGTCGAGTTATATCAACCCAGGCTGAAATACAATGTAAGTACTACTGCCAGCGGAATACACAATTATACACGAAAAGTCCACTTTGAGACCCAGGTGTAGGGGCAAACAGCCCTAAAGGATGCGTTAAGCTTCTACGAAAGCACGCTGAATGTATCAGTTCCCAATGGATCACTAAAGCAACGTTTCGCGTGGTTAGTATCCGGATGGGTGACCTGGCCAATAATTGCATGCTGGCTTTTTTCGGTCTCACACAAGCTGGGTAAGGTTAAATTGTAGCCAACTCTGGAGTAAAGGGACTTTCCAGTCCTATGCGAGCAGTATAAATAAGCACTATTAAATAATAATTTTCAGATCGTAAAGAGCACTATGATGAGACTCCTGGTACGGATTGTAACTCCAACTCGGGTAAAACCAAGACCAAACGGTCTGCATCATCAAAAGAAGCGTCCAGTCGACAACTAATACAAGGGCAATGTAGACAATCCAATACAACAGGTGAGTGGAATCAACACATTTTGTTTCCTCCCCCCTCCCTCTAGCCGAATTGGACACTGAAATAAAAAGATACAAATCAACATTCAGACAATCAATATTACATACGAGTGCCAGCCTAGTTAGCTTAGTTGGTAGTGCGTCTGCCTTGTAAGCGCTAGGCCGCGGGTTCGATTCCTGCCCGGGGCGGATTTTATCCTGATGGGATAATGTTCGTTCTCGGAACGGCTGGCTTTCTCCTATCCTGTCTTCCTTCTCTCTTCGATTTCGGGACGATAAGACCATAGCAGTTACAGTTCCCTCTGTCAAACCTCTTAAAAAAAAAAAAAAAAGAGAAACATTGTTTCGCCATTTTCTCCCCATTTGTTGCGAAATTTATGATTTTCCACATTTGTGTTGGTAGCGCCGTTTGTATCATGAAATCGTTGAAATTTCTCCATGAAGAGAGATAAAGGGAGAGAGAGAGAGAGAGAGAGAGAGAGGGAAAGATATAAAGGGAGATGGGAAAGTAAAGAGAGAGAAGTGAGATTATGAAATGAAATGTCTGAAGTTTCAAGTTTTTTTTCTGCTGCTGAGAACTGAGAAGTTAAAGTGTTTGTAAAATGTAATATTCTTGAAAATTGAAATGCGATATTAAGGTGTTTTTCGCTCTACCTCTGAAATGAAAACAGTCCAAAATTCAAGTTTGCTGAAAACAATAAAAGAAGCTTAACTATCGTCCCGTCCCGAAAATGTTCCAACAAGGATGGTTTACACTAGAGATAGACCGATACATCGACTACGGTTAGTGTAAATCAGCCTTTAGTGCTCATCTCTGTAAATACAATAGTAGTTCAAGGAATGTATCCGAATTCCGAATTGACAATTGTTTAGAATTTTTGTCTATCCGAATTGAACTGGAGTACCTCTCCTACATGGCCCACAGATCCCAAAAAAACCATTAGATACTCGTACAAGCCTCGGATTTGCATTACACTGTTCCAATTTTGCTTCCTAAAAATAATTATATTCCGCGTAGGAGAAGATTGGGGCTTTAGTTTATAACGTGTTTTTTTCCAATCCCTTCTTTATCAAAAAGACATGCATAAAATTTGAGTAATACAACAAGAATACGTAAAATAAAATAATAGAGATGTATGAAATACATATTGTTTTGTGATTATTGTGTAAAAGAAATGCAATAGGGAGTAGGTAATGCAACGCTTGTAGCTACGAAATAATCCAAATATCTTATAGGGATTTTTTCTACTCCCTTTCTCTCTTCCTATCTGTTAGGGATTCTTTAGTTATTTAAAAGTCTCTCTCTCTCTCTCTCTCTCTCTCTCTCTCTCTCTCTCTTCAACATATTTCACGCCCAGTCGACTATGTTTGGACACACCCTAACTGGTAACTGCTGAGTTCTTATCGTCCCGAAAGCGAAGAGAGAAGGAAGACAGGATAGGAAAAAGCCTGCCGTTCCGAGAACGAACCTCATCCGTTCAGGATAAAGTACCTATGTCCCGGGCGAGAATCGAACCCGCGACCTAGCGCTTACAAGGGAGACGCGCTACCCCCCAAGCTAACTAGGCTGGCAAACACAGCTTTAAATACCGGTATATCCACCAGGTTCTGATTCACCCGACACACAGCGCCACCTGTTGCAGCAAAGTACAACTACGCCAGTCACTCATGATGATCCTAACATTCCATTTGGAATATCAGAGAGACTCTCCCTCATAGAACACCATGTGGGGATCAAACCTAGCGGACCGAATGGTGACTTGTACGTGCGACTCAAACAGATTGAGGATAAAATCATTCAGATAGAAGACGATTGTGAGGAGTATTTGAGACAGAAGGTAAGTGCGCGTTTACATCGGAGTCTCAACCCTCGACCATAGCCTAGTACCAACCCAAGGTAGAATAAACAAACTGTGCTAATGAATAGAAGCATAATCAACGGAGACTTGACCATAACTCCGACCCTGGGAGATAAAGTTCTCCGCGGGCAGAAATCAAACCCGCGACCTAACGCTTACAAGGCAGACGCGCTATCCTCCAAGATAACTGGGCTGACGATTTTTTTTTCTTCTACAAAGGAATAATAATAATAATAGTGCTTATTTATACTGCTCGCATAGGACTGAAAAGTCCCTTTACTCCAGCAGTAGGCTACTACTATTATTGTGGTCAAATTCTCAAATTATATTGAGGATAAAATTCCATACCTCAGCTGGGATTGAACCCACGCCCTCCTGTTTACCAGGAAAAGAAGAGAATTAAGTAAATTTTGGGAGAGAGAAATTTTGGGAGAGCAGAAAGTAGATTGGTAGAGAGGAAACTGAAAGAACTTTTCGTAGTGAAACTAGACTGGATTATCTTAAAATCGTAATGTACATCTGTTTCAGAATTACTTCAGAAAATATGAGCCCCTCTCTAATCTCACTTGCCCTGTAATATCGTCCCATGATCGAAAGACCCAGCATGTCAAACCTAGGGTAGGTGTCTCAAGTTTTTTTTTTCATTCCATATGGATCACTAAAGTTAGGCAAAGTTGCGCGGTTGGTATTCGGACGGGTGATCATGTAAGTTTTTTTTTTTTTTTTAAGAGGTTTGACACAATTTTGCACGTAAATACAGGAGATCAGTTTACATAATTGATAAAAAAGGAAAAATACAATAAAAAATCAAAATAAAAGGTGCCTATTATTTGTTTCCCTTTATCGAATTCTGTGATTTTTGTGTTGTTTAAAGAGCCTAGTTACCTATTTGTTTTGATTAAAGAGTCTACCTATTTGTCTTGCTTAAAGAGTCTAGTTATTTTTCTTGTACAAAGAGTCTAGTTATTTTCAAATTTATTACAATTATTTTGCTTAAGAGTATAGTTTGTAATTTTTCTTCTCTTGCTTTAAAGAGTCTAGTTATTTTTCTTGTACAAAGAGTCTAGTTATTTTCAAATTTATTACAATTATTTTGCTTAAGAGTATAGTTTGTAAGCGGACAGGATAGTAGAAAGCCAGCCCTTCCGAGAACGAACCTCATCCGTTCAGGATAAAGTATGTCCCGGGCGAGAATCGAACCCGCGACCTAACGCTTACAAGGGAGACGCGCTACCCCCCAAGCTAACTAGGCTGGCAAACACAGCTTTAAATACCGGTATATCCACCAGGTTCTGATTCACCCGACACACAGCGCTACCTGTTGAAGCAAAGTACAACTACGCCAGTCACTCATGATGATCCCAACATTCCATTTGGAATATCAGAGAGACTCTCCCTCATAGAACACCATGTGGGGATCAAACCTAGCGGACCGAATGGTGACTTGTACGTGCGACTCAAACAGATTGAGGATAAAATCATTCAGATAGAAGACGATTGTGAGGAGTATTTGAGACAGAAGGTAAGTCCGCGTCCACAACGGAGTCTGAACCCTCGACCATAGCCTAGTACCAACCCAAGGGAGAATAAACAAACTGTGCTAATGAATAGAAGGGGTCAGCTCCCATGACTTAGTGGTCACTGCGCTCGCCTTGCACGCGGGAGACCCGGGTTCGATTCCCGGCGGGGTCAAGAAATTTGTATCATGCAAAGGATTGATTCCGTGACTGGCTATTGCGTGGGGCCCACTCAGCCTCGTGAGGAAAATGAGTAGCTATGACATGTAAATGCGCATAGCGACCGGTGCCAGTCCAAATGTTGTATGAACAATGGCCCACACTCAGCCTCGTGAGGAAAATGAGTAGCTATGACATATAAATGCGCATAGCGACCGGTGCCAGCATGGTAGGTAAATTATCTGGTTTCTGGTTTATGTACATGTGTTTCAGAATTACTTCAGAAAATATGAGCCCCTCTCTAATCTCACTTGCCCTGTAATATCGTCCCATGACCGAAAGCCCCAGCATGTTAAACCTAGGGTAAGTGTTTCAAGGTTTTTTTTTTCATTCCATATGGATCACTAAAGTTGCGCGGTTGGTATTCGGACGGGTGATCATGTAAGCAATCGCGTGCTGTTGGCGGGTAGCTTCCCGCGCAATCATCGGGGGCACGGTTGGTCCAGTGGTAACGCGCTTGCTTGCCATGCAGAAGGTCCCGGGTTCGAATCCCACCATCGACAAAAATTTGTGCAGACAAATTAAAGGAAAAAAGGGGGGGAAAACAATAGGTCAAATCTTCCAAGTAGGTGTCCAAGTATTTTAATTAGTTAGATACTTCATTAAGTAAAACTTGGAACTTACTTTGTTTGTTCAATTTTACTTTGGTTGCTTTTTCACTTACGTTTTTGATATCTTCAGGTGTGAGGGCACCTTCTATATCTTGTTTGTTTGCAAACACCAGCAAGGTTGCTCCAGCTAATCTCTGAAATTCGGACAAGTAAACTTAGTAAATAAAATATTCGATGAAAAGTTGAGTGATAAGGTCTTATTATTTTTTTTTGTCTTCTTTTTTCTTTAGAAAAGGAACAAAGTCTCCATAATAATAATTAAATTTACCCATCAACTCTTTTTCTTTCTTTCTTCAAAACAGATTCCTTCATATGTAAGTACTTAGGTACTTAAGTTAATTCTTTGGATTCATTCATGAGTAGGTAAATAAAATACTCAAATTGCAAGATCCAAGTAGATTTTTTTCTTTCAAGTACCTACTAGGCATGCTATTTTTACTCAATCTTTTATTACCTCTTCCTGTAGAAGTTCATGTAGCTCCCGAGCACAGTCTTCTAGTCTCCGTTTGTCGGCACTGTCCACAACCCATATCAGACCATCCGTGCTTTCAAAATAGTTTCTCCAATACGATCTTAATGATTTCTGTCCTCCCACATCCCAGATGTTCAATTTGAATCTGAAAGTCATTATCATTTTTTTTTTTTTTAAGATGAGTGTTTCACCGCCGTTTTTATTTCGTAGCAATGAAACAACTGCTACATTGGACACTTGTGGTCTGTGTCGTAGCATGCCCATCCCGTAGTATGAATACGATCTCAATGATTTCTGTCCTCCCACATCCCAGATGTTCAATTTGAATCTGAAAGTCATTATCATTTGTTGACGGCTCAAAGGGAACCGTCAGATCCCCAAGGTAAACGGGACAGAGGCAGGGAGTAAGAAGTGATTGGTTATTGGTACCACCAGAATAACGTCATTTTAATTTTAGCCTTTTGGTTGAAATACCAAGGTATTTCAAGGGGGGGACTATGTTGACGGCTCAAAGGGAACCGTCAGATCCCCAAGGTAAACGGGACAGAGGCAGGGAGTAAGAAGTGATTGGTTATTGGTACCACCACTCTCAATAATAAGGGGTTGGGGGTGGTAATGGGAATCTTCTTTCTCCCTGCACTGGGCTTTCTAGAATCACTACTTGTCGGGACTTTGTATAAAGAACAACTACTTGAGCAGACTTTGTGTGAATCACTACTTGTCGGGAATTTGTATAAAGAACAACTGCTTTACGAGACTTTGTGTGAATTTGAGATCTCCGGGAAATAACTACATATAGAGATCGCGGGTGAATAACTTCTCTTTGTTACTTAATGTAAACTACTTCCATTGATATTTTGTGTAATAATATTTTGTCCAAGAGACATCGGGTTTAGACTCTTGAGAGTCCGGGTTAATTAATAAGTACTTACTTATTCGGGATTCAAAGGAAGAACATTTATTTCAAGTTATTAATATTTGTCTCAGTAGTAACTAAAGATTTAAAAAAAAAGTGTTAATTAAGCTTCTGGAATTTTCTTTCCTACAAATCCCAAGAGTGGACAACTACTTCTAAAGCTCATGCCGCGGAGAAACATACTAAATATGACAGGGCGGTTGAGGATATTCAGGGGTCTTTTTCTTCACTTATTTGTTCGGTTGATGGTGCATTCCATCTTGAGTTCACATCCTTCCTAAAAAGAATAGCCTCAACACTATGTGCAAAATGGAACAAGTGCGTCAGCCAGTTATCAGGGTGGATAAAGACCAAGGTTGAAATAGCAATAATACGGGCAGTGTCCCTGAGGCTGCAAGGGAGCTGTTACAAGTCTCTCATCAGATGGGCGAGAAGAGACACAATTTAAATAAAGATTTAAAAAAATGTGTTAATTAAGCTTCTGGAATTTTCTTTCCTACAAATCCCAAGAGTGGACAACTACTTCTAAAGCTCATGCTGTGGAGAAACATACTAAATATGACAGGGCGATTGAGGATATTCAGGGGTCTTTTTCTCCACTTATTTGTTCGGTTGATGGTGCATTGCATCTTGAGTTCCCACCCTTCCTAAAAAGAATAGCCTCAACACTAAGTGCAAAATGGAACAAGTGCGCCAGCCAGTTATCAGGGTGGATAAAGACCAAGGTTGAAATAGCAATAATACGGGCAGTGTCCCTGAGGCTGCAAGGGAGCTGTTACAAGACCAGAAGTTTAAACTTGGAAGATGGGGCAGGGGTTCCTTAATAGGTTGATGTTGTTTTCTGGTGATGTTTTTTTTTCTTTCTTCTTACGCACAAATGGTTTATTAATAAAGTACACATCCTATTTTAGACTAAAAAAAAAAAGATATTTTCATTGTTTGCTAGTATGAGACTGAAAAAATGGTCAACGTATTGCCTAAATACCAAAAACCTTATTGCAAGCGAAAATCTATTGAGGGTACCTATTCAATTTGTTCCCAGAAGAGCAAGATGTTATGAAAATTAGAAATTAGGTACACTTTGTTTTGTATTAAAACATAGCTGGTGCTTTACTTCTAAAAAGATTTATTATCCTACCATGAAATTACCCCGACATGATAACTTACCCTCTATGTTCAAGGGTTTTAATATTGAATCCTAGAGTTGGTGAAATCTCATTGATATCTTCTCCATACCAGTTCCTTTGGTAGCAATATTCCACGGACGTGACTTCTGCACAAGTACCGATAAAGTTTGTCCAGGTAGACATTGAACCCACAACCTATCATCTACAAGGCAGATACACTACTGAAATATTGATTTATCACTATGAGCTTTACAGATCTATTATGACAAAGTGTTTTTTTCCACCAGTCTGCCCAAACTAGTCCTTATCAATCCACTTATGGCAGATATGGGGTTCTGGTTTTTCTAGTTTACTCCAGCCAGAAGTCAGTTCCCTTGGAATAGTGATCATGCAGTGTTTTATTATCAGTAAGATAAAGGATACAGCATGAGAAGTCTCATCTCTTTCTCCTTCTGCTTGGTTTTCTTCAGGACAGTTAAGAACCCCATCTTACTCTGCAAGAGTGTACGGACGTTTACTACAGCAACACTTGGAAATATCAAACTTATTGGACCATAAAGACCATCGTTATGTTAAATTTATTATCCAAAATTAAATTGAACTTTAATCCACAACCCACAACTTTTTTTTTTACTTTTTCCAAAATTTGATTCACCAAATTTGAAAAGTTCGCGGTCAGAAAAATTAAAGATGTACATTTGGCAACATGGTAGCTTATCAACTTAAAATTAACCTTTCGATGTCACTCAGGACATCATCTTCAGACCAAGATAGATGTTGACTCTATCGCAGCAGGAGTAGAAGTGAGGAAATTACATGGTAATCCACAACCCACAACCTTTTTTACTTTTTCCAAAATTTAATTCACCAAATTTGAAAAGTTCGCGGTCAGAAAAATTAAAGATGTACATTTGGCAACATGGTAGCTTATCGACTTAAAATTAACCCTTTCTTATCTTAATAGACAAGATCAAACAGTCAAAAACAGATCTAAAGATTATTTTCAATTTATTGTATGATAAATGAATAATTTCATTATAAATAAAATGGGCGAAATTGAAAAAAATGGTTATTTCAAATAAATCTGACTGGAAAATAATCTGCAAAGGATAAAGCGAAATCGACGGATATGCGTGCTTCAGCGGACGTGTGAACGCGCCTTCTCATAAAGTTTTCTCTGTGCATTACATAAAGTTTTCTCTGTGCATTAAATTTGTCAAATCTGCGAAAATTTGAGAAAAATCCTTTTCTGATAAGGAAAAAGGAAAATAAGAAAATTGGCGACTGGAAATCACCTTCGTAATCAGCTAATCAGCTCTTGTAATTGAGTTTTTATCAGGACAAAGTTATAGCGAAATGTTGTTGTTTACAAATGCAAAGGAGCTGATAACCAGGTCATTTTCTTGGAGAAAAAAAATGTAAAAAAGGTAATAAAAAAGGGGGTAAATGTAACTAGGTAATAATACTGTTACAGTGTAACTTATTTTATTAGGTGAGTAGAATTTGAAAGTCTACAAAACAAAAAAGGAATGCAATGAAAAATAAATCTAGCGTGAAGTGTGGAGTCATGGAAAATGAAAAAATATAAAATTAGTACAAAAATATGTTACTTTGATTCCTTACATGTATGAAAAATAAATAAATAATCTAAATTTTAAATAATGAGTCTACTCTATTGTACACGATTCAACTATGAGCTCAATATACAATAACCCTACGGGAGACATCGTTCACCTCAATGTTGGAGGAACCAGGTAAATATCTTGTTGTTCAGAGACCTGTAGATCCAACTCACCCTCTGTGTCTACCTACAATCTCGAGTTGAAGTGTTCGGTAATCTCTGGAAACACTGAAGACTGATTGGTGTTGGGTATATTGTCTGACTGTGGGAGCATGCTCAGATGTAATGTGTGACTATAAGATGAGATTATAGATCCCATCCTCAGAAAAGTGGCTCTATAAAAGCCTCCATAAGCACAGTGGGGTCTAAAACTGAGTGAGCAAATGTAAGACATGTGCAGGTTATGACTGTAGAATGTAGATCCAACTCACCCTCTGTGTCTACCTACAATCTCGAGTTGAAGTGTTCGGTAATCTCTGGAAAGTTTTCCAGTGGAAACACTGAAGACTGATTGGTGTTGGGTATATTGTCCGACTATCGGAGCATGCTCAGATGTAATGTGTGACTATAAGATGAGATTATTCCTCAGAAAAGTGGCTCTATAAAAGCCTCCATAAGCACAGTGGGGTCTAAAACTGAGTGAGCAAATGTAAGACATGTGCAGGTTATGAATACTTGGTCTAGTCACAAGGAAAATATCTATAGGACACAAAAAATGATATTGTTGAGGTGGTTAGAAGCACAAGATCAGTTGAAGTGTTTGAGAGTTTGCAAATAGGTAGAACCACATTGTTGTCCAATAGAGGTGTAGACCGTGCTTTACACTCGTATTTATGAACAAGAATGATCGTTCTTAGATCAGTCTCAAGTCAAAATTGACCAATCAAATGCCTTGAGACTATATAGGGGTGTGGCATGCAATGACTCACCACTGGCAGATACAGGACGTGGTACCCATAGCGTCATTTGATACGGCCGGTTCATTTCTACTGCTCGGATGTAACAATGGATCTATCTATTATATTGGTGAGTACGACAGAGAAAAGTTATTTTAGCCAGCCTAGTTAGCTTAGTTGGTAGCGCGTCTGCCTTGTAAGCGCTAGGACGCGGGTTCGATTCCCGCCCGGGGCGGATTTTATCCCGTGGTATAGCATTACTTAAGTAAATTGCTAGTTAGCAATATTTCCTATTTATAAACCTATTTAGACTGATTGCCTTCCTATTTTGATTTCAGATTTTCCACATCCATTCAAACCCTGTGGTCTAGCATTACTTAAGTAAATATTACTAGTTAGCAATATTTCCTATTTATAAACCTATTTAGACTGATTGCCTTCCTATTTTGATTTCAGATTTTCCACATCCATTCAAACCCTCATGTGGGTGCCAGACTCATTTTTTACTGCTCTCCTTAGTGGACGTATTTCAAGCTTGAAAGATGAAACTGGAGCCATATTTATTGATAGAGATCCCAAGGTTTTTGCCATTATCTTGAACTCCATTTGAGTTATCATAAATATTGTCCAGTGTGGTATAGCATTAGTAAATTGCTAAGTAGTTGGCAATATTTCCTATTTATAAACCTATTTAGACTGATTGCCTTCCTATTTTGATTTCAGATTTTCCACATCCATTCAAACCCTAATGTGGGTGCCAGACTCATTTTTTACTGCTCTGCTTAGTGGACGTATTTCAAGCTTGAAAGATGAAACTGGAGCCATATTTATTGATAGAGATCCCAAGGTTTTTGCCATTATCTTGAACTACTTGCGTACCCGGGATATAGATTTGAAAAGTACTGACCTGAGAACTTTACGGCATGAAGCAGAATATTATGGCATAGCTCCTTTGGTGAAGAGATTGGTCTTGTGTGAAGATTTGAACCAGTCTTCTTGTGGAGATGTTTTATTCTACGGTTATCTACCTCCTCCATGTAAGTATTGAAAGCTGCTTGTATTCAACTGAAAAATGTTATTTTATGAAATATGTATGTAGAAATGAAGAAGAAATAATTATACATTTTTGTAAACATATAAACAAACTGCCAATCTCTGGCTGCTTGCTAAAAAAGTACAGTATAGCAATCAATCTTTAGATATTTGTTTTCATATTGTCTCAACGGAATGTTATTTTATAAAATATGTATGTAGAAATGAAGAAATAATTATACATTTTTGTAAACAAATAAACAAACTGCCAATCTCTGGCTGCTTGCTAAAAAAGTACAGTATAGCAATCAATCTTTAGATATTTGTTTTCATATTGTCTCAACTGATTCCCGCCCGGAACAGACTTCATCCTAACTTTTATTTCCTCTTCTTATTTTGTAGACTTTATCCTAACTTTCATTTCCTCTTGTTATTTTGTAATGATATTACAAACACTTTCTCCTATCATGTTAATGGCACTTTTTTAAAGCCGTAAATTGTATCAATAAAATAACCAGACAAGGTTCGTTTAAGTATCTCTTCGATTTCTTGATAAGATCTCTAAAGAGGAGAAAAAAAAAAATCCCCAATTTAGTTTATACCTCATTGATACGTTAAACACTACTACATTAGACTCGTCTGTGTCGTAGCATGCTCTTCCCGTAGTATGTCTCTCACAAGATGGACGAGTAGGGAGGTAGGGACACAATACTTCTTAGAGGGACTGGGAGTTTGACTTCATTATTCTTTCTCTTCTTCTTGTTTTTTTTTGGTTCGTTTCGGCCTACAGAGGACCACGTAGTTCTTACTTCTTATCATGTTTTCTCTTCATCCAGTAGATCTTCATTCTAATGTTTCGAGACCCATTTCATTCCACACTTGTTTAAACTTTCCTGTGCTTATATTTAGGTGTTTCTGGGGGAGCAGATCTTTTCATCAGTTGACTTGGATTCCGATGTTTCGAGATTTTCATTCCACACTTGTTTAAACTTTCCTGTGCTTATATTTAGGTGTTTCTGGGGGAGCAGATCTTTTCATCAGTTGACTTGGATTCCTTAAACAAGAAACTTGTTGACAGTAAAGCGATATGTATTCCATCAGAGCTTTTGCCGTGCTTTTCTTCTTACAACAGGTATATTTAACTTTCTATCTTTCAATTAGGGCTTGATCCATTTATGTTCTCTTCCTGGTAATTCAAAAATCAAGGTAATAGCTTATTATCTTTTTTCAGCCAGCCTAGTTAGCTTAGTTGGTAGTGCGTCTGCCTTGTAAGCGCTAGGCCGCGGGTTCGATTCCCGCCCGGGGCGGATAATTAGGGCTTGATCCATTTATGTTCTCTTCCTGGTAATTCAAAAGGTAATAGCTTATTATCTTTTTTCAGTCAGCCTAGTTAGCTTAGTTGGTAGTGCGTCTGCCTTGTAAGCGCTAGGCCGCGGGTTCGATTCCCGCCCGGGGCGGGTTTTATCCTGATGGGATAATGTTCGTTCTCGGAACGGCTGGCTTTCTCCTATCCTGTCTTCCTTCTCTCTTCGATTTCTCTAGCAGTCACAGTTCCCTCTGTCAAACCTCTTTAAAAAAAAACTTGATATTTGCATTCGCTTAAAAAAGTACAGTTACGGAACGGCTGGCTTTCTCCTATCCTGTCTTCTTTCTCTCTTCGATTTCGGGACGATAAGACCATAGCAGTTACAGTTCCCTCTGTGTTTGAGAGAGTTTGCAAATAAATATTTTTATCAAGCTCAACCAAAATCTGATAAACCATTTGAGTTATCATAAATATTGTCCAATGTGGTCTAATTTAAATGAGAGTGTTACGCACGCCACGATTTTCACTTTCTATTTTTCCCGGGCGACACAAAATATCCTTGCAGGCAATGTAATTTAAATAAAAGTGTTCTCACTACGCACGACACGATTTCTTCCGACAAGTGGGAACGGGCCTTAAGGCTAAAAACAGAATGAAGCAGAGAGTATAGCGCGCAGAGCACGTGTAGAACAAACAGCCCTAAGGAGTCCCTAACAGCCCTAAGAGTCGGATTAAGCTTATACGAATCTATGAGATCGACAGTGGGAAGCAACAAATTCAAACGACATAGAGCCGAAAGCAAAAAGCTCTATGCTCTTTGCTTTAATCTGTTTTTAGCCTTATCCGGGCGATACAAAATATCCTTGCAGGCAATGTAATTTAAATAAAAGTGTTCTCACTACGCACGACACCATTTCTTCCGACAAGTGGGAACGGGCCTTTAGGCTAAAAACAGAATGAAGCAGAGAGTATAGCGCGCAGAGCACGTGTAGAACAAACAGCCCTAAGGAGTCCCTAACAGCCCTAAGGAGTCCCTAACAGCCCTAATCGGATTAAGCTTATACGAATCGACGACATCGACAGTGGGAAGCAACAAATTCAAACGACATAGAGCCGAAAGCAAAAAGCTCTATGCTCTTTGCTTTAATCTGTTTTTAGCCTTAGTAACCTCCGTGGTCGAGTGGGTATCACATGCTACCCTTTCACGCCAGGGGTCCCAGGAATCTGGCGGGGTCGAAGTTTTTTCAACTCAGTGATTTGAAGTTCGGAGTATTTTGCTCAGATTTTTACGTGTTTCCAGTTTTCAACGAACACTTCTTCCATAACTTTAACTTTTTTTCTTGTTATAATTTCGAGGTTGTTAACTTTAAGTCCATTAGCTTTATCACTTATCTTTTTAAGTGCAATTCATTTTCAGACGTGCCTTCTTTGTGTGTTGTTTAGTTTTTGTTTCTAAAATAACCTTTTCCTTTACGAATCAATTTTGGTTTCTTGTAAAAGTAACAAAAAATTTCTTTTTTTGATGCCGATTTTCGAAAACATGGTCTGTGCAATATGCGATCTTTTCAAATTACATGTGATATAATGATCAATTTTTGGAGCTAACAAGGCCGAAGATGTTTGTGTGAAGATAGGTTCTACTGCAATACTTACTCGTAATTTTAGAATTAAACATAACCTAAGTACCTAGGTATATTTCTTCTTTTCTCTGTCACCTTCATCGTATTTCCCCGAAATATAAAATGTCCATTACACATTTTCATGATTAAGTAAAACTACCTTCTTTATTGCTTTACCTCTATTTTAACTTATATTAGGAGTAGGATATCTTTTAGTTTATTGTTTAATTTAATTTAATTTAATTTACGTCAGAATCTATCAATATGAAAGATCTACATTTACAATAATTTTGCACGTAAATACAGGAGATCAGTTTACATAATTGATAAAAAAGGAAAAATACAATAAAAAATCAAAATAAAAGGTGAGAATTGGTGTTTGGGTACATAGGTACATATTACATAATCATGTACTTACCTAAGTATGGTAACCCTCCAGCAAAACGTATCAGAAACTTTCACTTTGAGCACAATCGAGTAGGTACTTTTTTAGGAGGTTTTATATTATTCAGAAACAAAATAGACAAAAGAAAATGTTTTGGACACAAGTCTGGAGAGTAAAAAAAAAAGTTGCTGTATTGTTGAGAAACAATGTCTGTCTGTATGTGTACTAGGTTAAAGACAATCTCGATATGTGCGCTAAATATGTTTCATGATGTTGTATTGCCCTTCTCAGTGCCACCACCTAAACAGGAACATCTTAGCGAGCTCGATCCAAGTATGATACAAATCAACAGCAGTCATGAAGAGGTGAGTGCACCCAGTATTTAAATCTGGTAAAATAAATCAAATCATGATATTCTTTGTGGCAAAGCAGAGAGATTTTTCACAACTTTCACAGCATTAATAAGTGGGTATCACAGCATTACTAAGTGGGTATCACAGCATTACTAAGTGCCTCCTTTACTATTAATTCTCATTCATCAATCATTTTACACTGGCACACATGGCCTTGTTTCTCAGCGTGTAAATAAACAAACAATTTTACACTGGTAATGCCGCCACTGGTTGCTAGTTGCTACTCGATACGTTCCGATCCACTCGATTTTGAAGTGTAATACAATTTATTAATTTTCAGGTGTAAACCAACCTCAGTGGTGTACTGGTTAGCGCGGTGGACTCTGGATCTGGAGGTTGGTGGTTCGAGTCCAAGTCATAAAATTTAGCGTAGTGTATTAAGCGGCGAACGACATTTGTGACGAGCATTAATGCTTAACACAATTAAAGTTCCTTATTAATTTCAGGTGTTCTCCAACATCAAAGCATTCATGGCGTACCGCAAGAAGATGAATAACAAGGACAATATGAAGACATATTGCCTGAGAAAGGCAGAAGAGAGACCGGAATATTCTTGCTGTAGAGTAGACGCTGTGGGACGTCGAGTTATATCAACCCAGGCTGAAATACAATGTAAGTACTACTGCCAGCGGAATACACAATTATACACGAAAAGTCCACTTTGAGACCCAGGTGTAGGGGCAAACAGCCCCTTATTTAATTTGTAGTTTAAGAAATTCCAATATTAAATGACTAGTGGTTCAATGGATTGTAGAACTAAGGAAAGAGCCCTATATGGGATCTTAAAGGTCTCATCAAGCTTAAAATATTAATAGAAAAATGTCCTTCAGGCATTAAATATATTAAGGAATTCCACTAGCTATTTTTCTGTGCAGTCAGCCTTGTATAAGGACCATTGAGGACCTAGTTACCTAGTGCCCAGTGAAATGGCATAAAATATTGATATGACCTTATGTCCACCACTCAAACCCAGAACATCTGACAAACTATGGTACGTCAAGACATTTGGAAAAAGCTTGAGACCTAGGCCTGTCAGATGGTGTGAGACCTGGGTCTTGAGTTTTTTTTTTTTTTTTTTTTGTCACACATTTTCATCAAAAGAAGCGTCCAGTCGACAACTAATGCAAGGTCAATGTATACAATCCAATACAACAGGTGAGTGGAATCAACACATTTTGTTTCCTCCCCCCCTCCCTCTAGCCGAATTGGACACTGAAATAAAAAGATACAAATCAACATTCAGACAATCAATATTACATACGAGTGCCAGCCTATCATCAAAAGAAGCGTCCAGTCGACAACTAATACAAGGGCAATGTAGACAATCCAATACAACAGGTGAGTGGAATCAACACATTTTGTTTCCTCCCCCCTCCCTCTAGCCGAATTGGACACTGAAATAAAAAGATACAAATCAACATTCAGACAATCAATATTACATACGAGTGCCAGCCTAGTTAGCTTAGTTGGTAGTGCGTCTGCCTTGTAAGCGCTAGGCCGCGGGTTCGATTCCTGCCCGGGGCGGATTTTATCCTGATGGGATAATGTTCGTTCTCGGAACGGCTGGCTTTCTCCTATCCTGTCTTCCTTCTCTCTTCGATTTCGGGACGATAAGACCATAGCAGTTAAAGTTCCCTCTGTCAAACC